>NC_057814.1:268203274-268211312 GCF_018294505.1 Triticum aestivum | reverse complement strand
CTCCGGGGCGGCGACGCGGCGGCGGCGGTGCGGAACCGGCGGCAGCGGGGCGGCTCTGGCTGGGCTGCGGGGCTCGGCCTCCCGGCTTATAAAGGCCGTCCGGGCCAGACTAGCCGGACACGGCCCGGTAGTTCGGTTCGTTTTTTTATAAATAATTTCACACAGAAAAACAATTAAAAGAAATACTAAACGGACTCCAAAAATCCCGAAATAAATTGTCCCCGTCCTCTAAAAATAAGCCGGACAAGATGAACATTTATTTGGGCCTAAAATGCAATTTTGAAAAACGCGTATTTTTCCTAATTCAAATAAAATCAAATAGAACCCAAATAAAATCAAATATTTGTTTTTAATATTTTTCCTCCAATATTTCATTATTTGTGGAGAAGTCATTTTATCCCCTCTCATATATTTGATATGAAATATTTTCGGAGAGAAAATAATTAAAACAAACGATCCTATTTTCACAATTTGAGAAAACCCAAATATGAAAATAATGAAATCCCCAACTCTCTCCGTGGGTCCTTGAGTTGCGTAGAATTTCTAGGATCGCAAAACAAAATGCAATAAAATATGTTATGCATGATGATCTAATGTATAACATTCCAAATTGAGAATTTGGGATGTTACAAACCTACCCCCCCTAAGATGAATCTCGCCCTCGAGAGTGGTCCTTCCGTAGATCTTCCTCTCGCTCCCAGGTGGCTTCATCCTCGGTATGGTGACTCCACTGAACTTTGCAAAACTTGATAACCTTGCTGCGGGTGACTCGGCTGGCATATTCGAGAATCTTGACTGGTTTCTCCTCATAGGTCAAATCGCTATCCAGCTGAATCGCTTCCAGTGGCACTGTATCTCTCAATGGTATCTCAGCCATCTCTGCGTGGCACTTCTTCAGCAGAGAAACATGGAACACATCGTGAACTCCCGACAATCCTTCGGGTAATTCCAACTTGTAAGCAACTTCTCCCATATGCTCCAAAACTTTGTATGGTCCTACAAAACGTGGCGCTAACTTTCCCTTAACTCCAAAGCGCTTCACTCCTCGAAGTGGTGATACTCGAAGATACACTCTGTCTTCGACTTCGTAAACTGTCTCCTTGCGTTTAGAATCCGCGTAACTCTTCTGCCTGGACTGGGCTACCTTGAGCCTATCGCGAATCAACTTCACCTTCTGTTCAGACTCTTTAATCAAATCTAGTCCAAACAACTGGCGGTCTCCAACTTCATCCCACAACAACGGTGTCCTGCACCTCCTTCCGTACAGAGCTTCGAAAGGGGCCATCTTCAAACTGGATTGATAACTGTTGTTGTAAGAGAACTCTGCATACGGCAAATTGTCGTCCCAACTAGATCCATAATCTAGCGCACAAGCTCTCAGCATGTCCTCCAAAATCTGATTGACTCTCTCGGTCTGTCCGTCTATCTGTGGATGAAAGGCTGTACTAAACTCTAGCCTGGTACCCAAAGTTTCGTGCAATTGATTCCAAAACTTTGAAGTAAACTGGGTTCCTCTATCTGATACAATGGTCCTCGGAACTCCATGCAGACATACGATCCTGGTCATGTATATCTTTACCAACTTAGCACTTGTATAAGTGGTCTTTACTGGGATGAAATGAGCTACCTTCGTCAAACGATCGACTACAACCCATATCGAGTCATAGCCTGAACGAGTCCTGGGCAATCCTGTGATAAAATCCATGCCTAGCTTATCCCACTTCCATTCCGGTATCGGCAATGGTTGTAGCAATCCTGCTGGCTTCTGATGCTCTGCCTTTACTCTCTGACATACATCACAAACTGCTACATACTCCGCAATATCCTTCTTCATTCCGGTCCACCAGAAACTGTCCTTTAAATCCAGGTACATCTTGGTATTTCCTGGGTGAATCGAATATGGTGAATCATGGGCCTCTTGCAAGATCAACTTCCTGATCTCCGGATCATTGGGCACATAAACGTGGTCCTCAAACCATAAGGTATCGTGCTCATCCTCACAAAATCCCTTGGCTTTTCCTTTACTCATCCTTTCCTTTATCTCGGCAATTTCCTTGTCTGTCTTCTGAGCTTCTCTGATCTTATCCATCAAAGTAGACTGAATCTCCAATGCTGCTACATAGCCTCTCGGAACTATTTCCAAACATAGTTCACGAAGATCTTCGGCTAACTCCTTGGGTAACTCTCCGGTCATGAGTGTGTTGACATGGCTCTTGCGGCTCAACGCATCGGCTACTACATTAGCCTTCCCTGGGTGATAATGCAATCTCATATCATAATCCTTAATGAGCTCCAACCATCTCCTTTGCCTGAGATTCAACTCCTTCTGTGTGAAAATGTACTTCAAACTCTTGTGATCCGTGTACACCTCACAATGGTTTCCGATGAGAAAATGTCTCCACGTCTTCAATGCATGCACTATGGCTGCTAACTCCAAATCATGTGTAGCATAATTCAACTCATGGGGTTTAAGCTGTCGTGAGGCATATGAAACAACTCTTCCCTCCTGCATTAGCACTGCTCCAAGTCCTCGACGAGAAGCATCGCAATATACTTCATAATCCTTGCGTTGATCTGGCAGAATCAACACTGGCGCTGTAACCAAACGTTTCTTCAACTCCTGGAAACTAGCCTCACATTCCTCATTCCAATTGAATCTGGTGTCCTTCTTCAACAACTCCGTCATAGGCTTTGCAATCTTCGAGAAATTCTCGATGAATCTCCGGTAATATCCTGCGAGTCCAAGAAAACTCCGGATTTCTCCAACTGTCGTGGGTGACTCCCAATTTGTCACAGTGTTAACCTTGGTGGGATCTACTGCTATTCCTTCTCCGGATATAACATGTCCAAGGAATCCACTTCCTTTAACCAAAACTCGCACTTGCTGAACTTGGCATATAACTGATGTTCTCTGAGCTTTCCAAGTACCAAACGCAAATGCTCCTTATGCTCTTCTTCATTCTTCGAATAGACCAGAATATCATCAATGAACACTACGACGAACTTATCCAAAAACTCCATAAACACTTTGTTCATCATGTTCATGAAATAGGCGGCTGCGTTAGTCAGGCCAAATGACATAACGGTGTACTCATATAGCCCATACCTTGTGGTAAAAGCTGTCTTGGGTATATCCTGCTCTCGAATCTTCAACTGGTGGTATCCTGATCGCAAATCAATCTTGGAAAATACTTTAGCTCCTTGTAGTCGGTCAAACAGATCATTGATCATCGGTAGTGGGTACTTGTTCTTGATTGTTACTTCATTCAATCCACGATAATCAACAACCATCCTCAACGATCCATCTTTCTTCTCCACTGGAAGTACGGGTGATCCCCAAGGTGACGAACTTGGGAGAATATATCCTTTATCCAGTAACTCCTTAATCTGCTTCTTAATTTCTTCCAAATCCTTAGCGGGCATCCTGTACGGTCTCTTAGATATCGGCCCAGTGCCTGGCAAAAGCTCAATCAAAAACTCGATGTCTCTATCCGGTGGCATGCCTAGCAACTCCTCTGGAAATACGTCAGGGAAATCCTTCACCACTGGCACTTCCTCCTGTACAACTCCTGATAAGGAATTCACTTGAGTCCTCTTCGGCACATGCCGGGATACATACTTAATCCTTCTTCCTTCTGGGGTAGTAAGCAAAATCGTCTTACTGGCGCAATCGATGTTTCCTCCATACATCGATAGCCAATCCATTCCCAAAATCACATCCGAACCTTGCGACTCCAAAACTATTAGGTTTGAGGGGAAAACATGCCTACCTATGGCCAATGGCATCTGAAAACATCCTTGGCTTGCCATATACTCTGCTCCTCGCGAGGTTACTAACATAGGTGTTCTAAGAACTTTGGTGGGCAACTTAAACTTATCCACAAATCCCCTTGATATGTATGAATGCGATGCACCAGTATCAAAAAGAACGATTGCAGTAAATGACTTAACCAAAAACTTACCTATTACCGCATCAGGCTGTGCTTCAACCTCCTCCACATTAACGTGGTTCACTTGTCCTCTGTTGAAAGGGTTCGGCTTCTTCCCCGATCTTCCATTGCCATTTCCATTCTTAGCTTCCGGACAATCGGTGGCATAATGTCCAGTCTTCTGGCACTTGAAACAAGTAATGTGGCTTAGATCCCTCTTGGCTGGGGTTGATGGGTTGGTACAGTTTTGTCTGTTGCTTCCTCCGTTCCCATTGCCATTCTTGGGGCCACTATGATTGTGCGAGCTCCCTCCATTTTGATTGTGACCTCCATGGTTATGCTGAAGATGTCCTCCCGGGTTCGGGGTAAAACGAGGCTTCTGGTGAGCTCCTGTACTGTACTTTCCTTGTCCATACTTCCTCTTACGACTCTCAATCTGCTGCTGCTTCCCTTCAATCATCAGAGCTCTATCTACCAACTCCTGGTAGTTGTTAAAAGTTGCCACCATCAACTACATGCTCAGCTCATCATTCAGTCCTTCCAGAAACTTCTCCTGCTTAGCTGCATCCGTAGCAACGTCATCTGGGGCATAACGTGCTAACTTACTGAAATCATCCACATATTGGCCAACGGTACGTCCTCCTTGCGTAAGTTGCGAAACTCACGCTTCTTCATGGTCATAGCTCTTGCTGAAACGTGGGCAGTACAGAAAGCTTGCTGAAACTGGTCCCATGTGATAGTGTCAATGGGGTGAGTGGCTGTGTAATTCTCCAACCATGATGTTGCGGGTCCATCAAGCTGATGTGCGGCAAAACGCAGTCTCTCCGCATCTGTGCATCCTGCAGTGGTCAGCTCCCTTCCAACCTTGCGGAGCCAATCATCTGCCACAATCGGCTCGGTGCTACTGGAGAACACCGGCGGATTCAGCCTAAGAAAACGGGCTAAGTGATCAACAGGTGGTGGTGGTGGTGGGTTGTTGTTGTTGTTGCCTTGGTTCTGAACTAGCACTTGCATCAGGGCATTCTGCTGCTGAATCAATTGAGTGATCTCCGGTGGGAAAACAAATCCGGTGTCGCGTCTCGGAGGCATCTGATGGGTTTAGAAAAGATGAGAAAATAGGATAGAATGAGATCTAGAGGGAAAACACTACCCATATGCACATGAGACAAACACAATCATATCACTCCAATCAATTCAAACAAGGCATACAATCGATCTAACTATCGTTACAAAGTGCTTGGACTATACTATATACATGGTGGAACACTACTACTAATTTGGTGGTCTACTAGAAAAATTGCTCAGTTGAAGACTCCATGATATCTGCTCCGGCTTCATCCTCCCAATCATCATCACTAGGGTCCGAGTCCGTGTCGTCGATGATGATGTAGTTCTCCGGGCAAGTAGAATCGTCATCATCTCCTCCTGGTGCCGGGTCTCCCATGAAAACTCCTAGCTTCTTTATCAGGTCGCCATTCTTCTCCACTAGTGTGACGATTTCCTCCATATAATCCTCGCGTGTAGCCTTGAGTTCTTCCTCCAGTTCCATGATCCTTGTCTTTGCCTTCTTCAGTTCTATCATGTCTGCGCACATCTGGTTCTCCTGGCGGCGAATGTGCTGGTTTAACTCCTGAATGAAAGTTGCAATAGATCTATCCTTCCTGGTGCTGATCACCTCCCATTGCTCGTCTCGGCGCCCACAAATCTGATAGATAGTATCCTTGAGATCATTGTGGTACACTTCTCCAATGCATCCCATGGTGATGTGGGCTGCCATGCTCTTTCCTAGACTCCAGGTTGGTGCATCAAAGGAAAACTCTATGGGCTCAGTGACTGGCATGAACGTCCTTCCTGGAACTTGAACTTGAATCATCCAGCGCTCCTCTTCTGGTAGTGTGGCGTTGTAGGTTCCGGTGAAGTTGGTATTCCGATGTTCAGGTACTTAGTAACTTCCTTCAAGTGTCGTCCAAAAGGTGTATCCTCATCCGGTTGGGCGAACTTGTTCCTTGCATCCGCCATCCTAAAAGAGTGGAAGAGAGGAGAGGAGTCAGAAATGAGAAGAGAGTAGTAATCTAGGGCTTTAGCTTAGTGGTCGTGTCCTACAGTCAGCGTGTGCTCTGATACCATCTTTGTAGCGACCAGACCTCAAACAGTCTAGTCTCTGTGCATCAGTGTCATCCCTGGATTAGTAATGCTGACACGCACAATACTTGAAGGATTTATAACAGAGTAGCAATCACACACTTATTACATCGAATGTCTCAAAAGAGAACTTAATACAATAAATATGGCTTAAGGCCATCTGAAAACGATAAAAGCGGAAGGCTTGGAAGATAAAGTGAGTCCATCAACTCCAACGGCATCACTGAGTATAAGACCACGACCTATGGCACCTTACTCGTCTTCTGAAAAGTCTGCAACATGATACGTTGTAGCCCGAAAACGGGTCAGCACATGGAATATGCTGGCAATGTAACACATAGAGAGTAATGAACAGAATAATGCTACATGCATGTTTGCCTGGAGGAAAGCTGTATGGTTACAGTTTTGCGAAAAGCCAATTTTCCCCTACCACGAAGGAATAAATTTTATTTAACTATCATGGTGGTTGTTAAACATTGAGAAGGTACCTCCAACTCAATCCCAATTAAGAACGTGATTAACCCAATCAAATTAAATTAGGTAACATGATGATGAGATTCACATGATAATCCAAGAACTAGATACTCAAGATGTCCATAACCGGGGACACGACTAACCATGATTAGATTGTACACTCTGCAGAGGTTTGCGCACTTTTCCCCACAAGACTCGATCTCCTCCGCTTCATTTCTCGCACTACATGGTGTTTGAGAAATGGATGACCGAGACACAGTCTTTCAGAAACAATACTCTTTACTCCGGGTGGACAATTACACCTACTTTCCCCTACATCTGCTAGCCCACCTCTTCAAGAGGTCATGTAACCTACTCAACTATGCTAGAGCCCATAATAGCTTGTGGCTACACACGGAAGTTTCTAGCATGAAAAATCTCATGATCCATTTGAGTCTGGGTGGCGGTCCATAGGATGATCACACGGGTACTCCGGGATATCCAAAAATACAGGCAACACTGGGTTCTCCAGGTGCCTCAATCCACCCAGATGTAAATTAAAGTAACCACCTTAAGTTGAACCATTAATTAACAATCTCACATCTGTCATGGAAATCTCTCAAACCCAATCCACGTCTATGAGCATAGCATAGCAATATAAACAAACGTAGAAGTAACTCCCAATGGTTTGATATAAAACAGGGCAATAGGTACTACCTCATCTACTTCCCAAAACCCACATTTTAATCAGACCCTAATCATGCAATAGTTTGAGGATTGATCTAATGCAATAAAACTGGGTGGTAAAGAGGTATGATCAAAGTGTTACTTGCCTTGCTGATGATCCGTGAAACCTAGAGACTCGTAGTAGCACGCTTCGCACTCCGGGTACTCTATCGCAAACAAACAATACATACATAAGCAATCAAGCAAGGGTGCACGGGTAAAACTCATAATAAAAGATCTAACCAGAAAGTTCAACTTAAGAACTCCGGTTTGCAAAAAGAATCAAATCGAACGAAGCAACGAAACTCAAACGGCGAAAGAAACAAGCTTCATTTGCTAATCTGGACCTAAGTCAAATTTTACAGTAGCAAAAACTTGTTTGAGTTGGTTAAACAGAAAGAGGGTTTCAAGACGAAACTCTAGGCGCTTGAATCGCCTGATTCCGATAAACGAGCGAAAAGTTATACTAAAACGAAAAACAGATCGGAAATCGCGATCGAAAATAATCGCGGAAAATCCGAGAAAAAGAAAACCCGACGAACAGGCTAACGAACGAACGTTCGCTGTCTGCGGTTAAACGACGAAAACCGTTCCTTAAAATGAACATACGGACGAACGTCCGCGAAATAGGCTAAACCGAAAAAAAGAAAACCGATCTAATAAAAAAATAAACGAGGGTTTTCAAAAAAAACGCGCACGGTTTTCCGGAGAAAACCCGCGGCGGCGGCGGTCAACCTCGGATGGCGGGACGGCGGCGGCGGGGGCGGCTCCGGCGTCGGGCGGGGTCG
>NC_057814.1:268048925-268203016 GCF_018294505.1 Triticum aestivum | reverse complement strand
GGCTCCGGCTGGGCTGCGGGGCTCGGCCTCCCGGCTTATAAAGGCCGGCCGGGCCAGACTAGCCGGACACGGCCCGGTAGGTCGGTTCGTTTTTTTAATAATTTCACGCAGAAAAACAATTAAAAGAAATACTAAACGGACTCCAAAAATCCCGAAATAAATTTTCTAAAAATAAGCCGGACAAGATGAACATTTATTTGGGCCTAAAATGCAATTTTGGAAACGCGTATTTTTCCTAATTCAAATAAAATCAAATAGAACCCAAATAAAATCAAATATTTATTTTTAATATTTTTCCTCCAATATTCATTATTTGTGGAGAAGTCATTTTATCCCCTCTCATATATTTGATATGAAATATTTTCGGAGAGAAAATAATTAAAACAAATGATCCTATTTTCAAAATTTGAGAAAACCCAAATATGAAAATAATGAAATCCCCAACTCTCTCCGTGGGTCCTTGAGTTGCGTAGAATTTCTAGGACCGCAAAACAAAATGCAATAAAATATGTTACGCATGATGATCTAATGTATAACATTCCAAATTGAAAATTTGGGATGTTACACACTTCCCCATGATCCGTATAGAGTGCATGACGTGGGGGTCGTGCGTGGAACGGTCGCAGCACGCCTGTGAAGACGCACATCGAATAGTAAAGAGGCAGCCCCGCGCCTTCCCCATAAGAAGAGGAATCTGCAGGGGCGCTGCTCATTTACCCCCTTCGCCCATTCCAATCTAGGAACCGCCGTCTCCTTCTACCTCGAGCCCAAACCAGAGATTTCTCCTTCGTCCGCCGCCGCTGCGTCCTCACTGCTTTCGGTCCCCCGCCCTCCGTTGGCTGCTATGGCGCCCAAAACGAGCAAGGGCAAGGGAGTGTCCAAGGCAAGCGAGGGGGAAGAGTTGCCGGAGAGCGAGCTGGTGAAGATGCGGAGGGAGCACGTCGTCTTCGCTCCGACGCTTGATGCGGGCGCGCTCAAGGACCGGTATCAGTGTATGTGGGGAGAGAGACGACGGGGCATCCTGCCACTCGCGTCATCCCTGCTCCCAACGCCGCGCCCGACCCAGATAAATTTCCTTTCTTCGTCGATTACTTCTACTGTGGGCTCTGCCCCCCATTTTTGGATTTCTTCATCGACATTATGTACACCTTTGGCTTCCATCTTTTGGATTTCACGCCGAACGCCGTGACGTGTATGGCCATCTTCGCCCACCTCTGCGAGAACTTCGCCGGGGTGGTCCCCAATACGGCGTTCTTCCGCCACTACTTTGTCCCTCACATCCAGCCAGGATGGGCTCTTTCTGGCTGCGTCACCTGGATCCCAAGGGCCTTGAGCAAGAAGACGTACCTAGAGGGGACCCCCAAGGAGAAGTGGGCAGAATGGCAGGGCAAGTGGGGCTGGTTCGTGGAGAAAGACCCGCAGCTGTTCTGTATGGCCCGATAGACGAAATTGGTCCATGGCGGCAACTGGTGCGACCTCGACCCTCAAGATGGGATGCTCACAGTCGCAACAACCATAATTCATCGCCTCAAGGCTGCCGGGCTCACTCTTGAGATGATTGGGGCCGATTTCCTCTGCCGCCGCATCGCCCCTTTGCATAACAAGGGGAAGCCAGCTTGGGAGTTTCGGAATGCGGCAGACATCATGAGGCTGCGCCCCAGCCTAAACCGCAACTTTACGGTGATGCAACATGCGGCTCTTTGCCAAAGGTTGTTCCAACTCAAGGTCGACAAGACTGACAAGGCCGACAAGACCGACAAGCCGTTCAAGTTGTCGGCGGGGGTGACCCCTTGTGCAACAACTCCGCTCTGACCTCCATCATCGCCATGATGCCAGTGTTCAACGCCCACGGCCTTGAGCAGACCTAGGCCAAGCTAAACGCAGAGCGGGTGCAAGAATTATTCAACAACTTGTCAGAGAGGGCCATCCACGAAGAATCACAGCTCACCCACGATACCACCAATGAAGAGGTGGCGTACATCGCCAGCAGGGCAGAAGAGGTAGCCCTTGCCGGGGAGGCCGGCAGCGTTGGCTTCCGGGAAGACGAGGCCAGCGCAGAGGAGGATTTTGTCGAGCGACAAGAGCTTGCCGGGGAGGACAGCGGCGCCGCTGCCAGGGCCCCCTCTGCTGAGGAGACAGCCGAAGAGGCGGCTGAAGGGGCAGATGAAGAGGAGCCGCACGGCAAGCCCCCAGTCCTAGGGAAGAAAAAGCGTCCTTCGGTGGGCTGGCTCCGACGAGCCAGTCTGGCAAGGCTCTTCGAGTGAAGAGGTCCCCGTCAAGGGAGTGGCCGGCAAGGCCGCACGACAGCAATAGGCCCAGCCACAGCATGTGTGCCAGACGAGGCACACGGCCGCGGCAGCAAGGGAAGCGGCGACCGCCGCCTCCGCCACGGCAAAGCGGCCCAGGTCTCCATCCCCCTCCCCTCTCACGGACACCATACTAGAGGCCGACTTTGACCTCTCCTCTTTCAGCCCGAGGAGGGATAAGAGGCCAGAAGAAGAAGAAGAGGGCGACGAGTAAGTATCTTGCCGCTTCCTTCATCCTCTTAATCTCTGTTTCGACCATCTTATCTCATTTGATCTTCTCTTTGGTTTGTCCCCGTAGAGACACGGAGACGCTGGCGCAGAGGATGGCGAAGAAGGCCAAGACCTCGATTGGCGACGAGGCCCCGGCAGGCACCTCAAGCGCGCTGAAGACGATCATGATCAGCCCACATCTCAGCCCACAACGCAGCCGACTCAGCCCCCAGCGTGGGCCCATTACTCACTATCCGCTGGCGAGCGTCGAGGTGTGTATTTTTACTGCTAACCTTGCCAGGTTTGCAGGAGAAGGGCGGCAACAGGAGGAGCCTCTAAGGGCCACCCCCGACATGCCTCCTCCATCAACCACACCGCCCAGGGAGGGCTCACCGGCAAGGGCTTCCATCAACGAGCCCGCGTGCGTGGAGGAAGAGCCAACGAGCACAGGCGTCGGCAGCTCCATTCCGGCAACGAGTGTTGTCGGGGAGGGAACCACCCCTCCACAGCTCATCACAGGTAAGCTGCCTGCCTCCCGGCCTCCGTCACTTTTCTAGTGCGATCTTTTCCATCTTTTTTGCTTGCTTTGAGCTTCAATCTTGGTTTTATCTTGTTTCTTTTCCTTGGCTTTTAGATCCCCCCTTGGTGGATCGGATGGATGTCGACGCCACCACCAAGGAGACTGCCAAGGATGCCGCCGTCGAGGCCGCCAAGGTTGTTGTTGACGAGGTTGCCAAGGTCGCTGCCGATAAGGCCGCCAAGGACGTGCATGAAGAGGCCGCCAAAGGGTCTGCCGGGGAGGCCGGCAAGGAGACCAGCGACCATACTGACGGCATCCCTGCCGCAGGAGCGCCTGGCGCTACATCGGTCCCGGAGTCCTCAGCTGCCGGGGAGACGGTGGTCGAAGACCAACCGTTAACTCCTGAAGCCCCCATCCCAGGCAGATACCTGAAGGTAGGTGACGATCTGTTCGTCAGCATCCCGGGGACGGCAAGCACCGGAGTGCCAGCCGAGGGGGAAGTTTTTGACGAAGAAGTCATTGCCACCGCCGGGCTCCAGGTTGTCGACAAGCCGAGTGCTAGCAGCAGCAGTTCCAAGGAGGACCAGCTCCTCGAAGCTATGAGCAGCAATTTTCAGAAGCTCCATGCGCTTCACTGTGCCCGCAAGGAGAAACTGGACTCCAGGACGACGGTTGTCGACGCGGCAGAGGCGGACTTCCAGAAGCGCGTCGAGCAGATGCAGATCTGGTTTGCCGAGGCCCGGCAAGAGCTGAGGACTGGCCAGGAGGAGCTGGGCTGGCGTTGGGACGAGCTCCTTCTGAAGCAATCTGATATCGAGAAGGCACGGGAGGAGGCCGCTCAAGAGTCCGCCAAGGAGGCTGCCCAACTGAGGGAGCGTCGCGTCCTGCTCGATGCTCATGAAGAGGATCTTGGCGCTCGCACGAGGACACTTGCCGCCAAGCTCCACGGCAAGGATGAGGAAATTGAGAAGCTTGTCGCACAGCGGACCCATGAGCTGGAGCTGAAGCATAAGGACGCACTCGAAGATCTGGTCCTGGATCATGCCAGCAAGCTGAACAATGTCGTCGACGCCGCCGAAGCCGCAGAGGCCGCCAAGAACGAGCTGGTCAGGAAGGTGGAGAAACTGGAGGTGGAGCTGGAGAAGCACAGCAAGGAGGTCTCGACACTCAAGAGCAACAAGGACAAAACTGCACACACCTTGGCGAAGTTGAAGGTCACCATATCTGACAAGACCAAGCTGCTCTCCGATGCCAACAACTCCATTGCTGATCTGAAGCTGAAGCTGACCACTCTGGAGGAGTCCCTTAAGGGCAGCAGGGCTCGTGATAAAACCATGTCTAAGGACCTCAAGGACAAGAAGCTACTGCTTGCGAGTGCTGCCACCACCCACAATGATTATGTGGAGGGCGTGGGGATCTGGACTGAGCGCCTCATCAACATCGCGGAGAGGCTCGCCACGCAACTGTCTGTCATGGGCATGCCGAGCTTCAGGTTCTCCCACGAGGAGAGGGTGACCCAGAGCGCCAGGCGGACCATGTTCTTTGAGGTCGTCCTTGATGCCCTGAAGCCGCTCCAGTCCAACCGAGCCACCCAACTGGCCAACGAGTCCTGCAAGCTTTTCCGGGGCGTCCTTCTCAAGGTGCTCACCAAGGTGGCGTACTGTAACCCTGACCTCGACCTCCCAACGTGCTCGAGAGCTTGCCGGAGGATGTGGACCACAAGGCGCTCGAAGAGCTCTTCACGCCCATCGTCAACAGGATTGACCAAGTCAAGAGGGTGGAAGGCCAGTGTCGGGACTAGCTGCTTTGCTTTGTCTTGTTGCCCCGAACTCGTACCCAAGACAATTTATCTTAAGTTAGAACTGCCGCAACTATTGATGTAATATAACTTGCTATGTTTTGGATTGAATGCATGCTATCTTCCTGTCTGATCCTTCTTTGTATGGCATACACCCTATGCTTTATTGGGAAAAGCTTGTCGGTGCACACACCCTTGCCGCAAGCGCTTTGAGGACGGATCCTTAGCGGCCTGCTAGGGGTGCCACTGCCGGCAAGGCACCTTGCCGCTCTTAGTGCAGCCGCTTGAACTGTTGAGCAGACTCGAAATAGAGCATGGGCACAACCAATCCCGACAAGGTTCCTTCGCGTGCAGGTTTTGCATACAAGAACCGAAACCATTCGAGGAAAATAACCTTACATTTAAAAGAAAATTCACCCAAGGTTTCATGACTTAGCCTTTTGCTGCTGTGTTTTTCTTCCTGCAAGGTGCCACTTCGAACGTCGCTTGTTGGTGTTCATACTCCCTATCCCCCCGGCAAACTTGTACGCGGGAGAACCTTCTGTCCTTTGAGAAAAATAAAGAAGAGAAAATAGGAACATGGAACCTTGGCTGTTCATCAGTACTGGCCGGAAGCAAACGTAGTACCATATCCTGGACGAGCATGCGTATATACATGAACATGGAAATGAACAGGGAATGTACATACTTAAGCCTTTTCAACTGCGCACAGGATCTGCGCTGGCAAGGCTAGTACAAAAGGGGGTTGCCGGGGGGCCTGGCAACCGCGCCTCATGGGTAAAACTTACGAAGATGTTCGATGTTCCAGGAGTTGCTCACTGGAACGCCATCTTCGGTCTCCAGGCGGACTGCACCGGGCCTGGTGACTCGTATTACCCGATAAGGGCCTTCACACTTTGGCATCAACTTGTTAGAATTCTTGTGGATTGAACGCGCCGAAGAACAAGGTCGCCTTCCTCAAAGCTTCGGGCATGAACATTGCGGCTATGGTAGCGGCGCAAGGCTTGCTGGTAGCATGTAGCTCGCATAGCAGCCTGAAGACGATCTTCCTCCAGGAGCGTAGCATCATCTTGTTGCAACTGCTCTTGCTCAAGCTCATCATAAGCGAGCACTCGAGGTGACCCGTATATGAGTTATGTGGGGAGAACTGCTTCTGCCCCATAAACGAGGGAGAAGGGTGTCTGGCTAGTGGCTCGATTTGGTGTCGTCCTGATTGACCAAAGAACCGCCGGCAACTCATCAATCCAGCGTCTTCCGCACTTGTGCATCTTATCAAAAGTTCTGGTTTTGACGCCCCGTAGCACTTCAGCATTTGCCCTTTCTACCTGGCCGTTGCTTCTTGGATGAGCAACAGAAGCAAAACAGATTTTGCTGCCGAGGTCTTGGATATATTGCATGAAGGCGCGACTTGTGAACTGTGTGCCGTTGTCGTTGATGACTCTGTTTGGCACACCAAAACGGCAAACTACCCCTTTGAAGAACTTGACGGCTAATTGTGTTGTCACCTTTCTCACTGCTTCCACTTCTGGCCACTTTGTGAACTTGTCGATTGCGACGTACAAGTACTCAAAGCCCCCGACAGCACGGGGAAAGGGGCCCAATATGTCGAGCCCCCAGACCGAAAATGGCCAGGAAAGAGGGATCATCTGAAGAGCTTGAGCTGGCTGATGGAGTTTCTTCGAATGGAACTGGCACACTTCACACTTGGTTACTAGCGCAGTTGCATCCTGGAGAGCAGTGGGCCAAAAGAAACCTTGCCGGAATGCTTTGCCGGCAGGAGCTCTTGATCCTATGTGGGAGCCACATATGCCTTGATGTATCTCTGCCAACAGCTCCAGTCCGTCCTCCCGAGGAATGCACTTCAATTTCACACCATTCGGCCTTTTCATGTACAAGACATCGTCCACAAACTGGTACATGCTGGACCGATGGGCTACTTTCTCTGCTTCTTCCTGTTCCTCAGGAAGTTCCCCTGTTTGGAGGAACTGAACGACGTGTTGTGCCCATGCTGGAGCCTGAGGCTCGACGGCAAGGACTAAAGGCATGTTCTCTGCCATGGGAGCAGTTGTCTCGATGGCAAGGGCTTGAGGCCCTGCCAGAGCCTGTCGCTCCCCGGCAAGCTTGGCGTCCCCGGCAACTTCCTTGTCGGCAGCTCCTGGGAGCTCAGCGGAGAAGTACTTGCCAGGGCCTGACTTCCTTCACTTATTCTGTCCTGCTGATGGTTCAACGGATGGCTGAGTTAATTGGAGCACAAAGGTCCCTAGTTCCACAGGTAACTTGAGGGCAGCACGCTTCGACAGGTCATCAGCAATGCTGTTCTCTGCTCGAGGAACATGCTCTGCTTGTAGACCGTCAAAACGCTCCTCCAATGTCCTCACTTCATCTACATAGATCTCCATCAATGGGCTCTGATAATCTTTGTTGACTTGCTTGACGACAAGCTGTGAATCACCTCTGACGATGAGCTTCCTAATCCCAAGGTCTGCCGCGATCTTGAGACCGGCAAGCAGTCCCTCATACTCCCCGGTGTTGTTTGTTGATCTCTCCCGGGGAAAGTGCATCTGGACTACATACTTGAGGTGCTCTCCGGTGGGCGCAACGAGCAGCACACCAGCACCGGCGCCTTGCAGCGAGAAAGCCCTATCAAAGTACATGATCCAATCACGGCTTGTTTCCTTGCCGGGGAGAGTGGTCTCTTGAATTTCCTCGTCGGGCGTTGAGGTCCATTCTGCGATGAACTCTGCCAAGGCTCTGCTCTGAATTGTCGAAGTGCTTTCAAACCTGAGACCAAAGCTTGACAGTTCCAATGCCCACTCCACAATCCTTCAAGTTGCATCTGGGTTGTGCAAGATCCATTTGCAATGGGAAGTGAGTGATAAAGGTGATCTCATGTGCCTGAAAATAGTGACACAGCTTCCTCGAGGCCATAAGGAGGCCAAAGAGCAACTTCTGCACACCACAATATCTTGATCTAGCTCCCTGCAAGAGGGAGCTGACAAAATAAACTGCATGCTGTATCATCTTCTTCTTTTGTATTACTTCATTTGCTTGCGCAGATCCTGCCTCGCCGGCACTAGACTCTTTCCTCGCGGGACCAGACTCCGCCGAGGATCTTGCCTTGCCGGCACCAGACCCTGCCGGGGAGAGCTCTGGCTCGTCATCCAACGGCCTCGCCGCCGCGACTGCTTCTTCATCAACTTCCCTCTGTGCCACTAGCGCGGCACTGACCACTTGATTCGTTGCCGCTGGGTATAGCAGCAACGGCTCTTGCGGTTCAGGCACAACTAGTATTGGCGTGGAGGAGAGGTACCTCTTCAAATCTTGCAGTGCTGCCTCCGCTTCCGGAGTCCATTTCATTGGACCTGCCTTTTTCAAAATCTTGAAAAAGGGCTGGGCGCGCTTAGCAGATTTGGAGATGAACCTACTTAAAGCAGCAACGCAGCCGGCAAGCGAACGCACATCTTTGACTCATCTGGTGCTTCAATATGCTCAATCGCCTTGATCTTTTCAGGATTTGCTTCGATCCCGCGCTGAGACACAAAGAACCCGAGAAGCTTGCCGGATGGGACACCAAATACACACTTGTCAGGGTTGAGCTTGAGGTTGATCCTGCGCAAATTCGCAAATGTTTCTTCTAAATCTTGCACGAGCGTTGCCTTGTCCTTGGTTTTGACCACTATGTCATCCATATAAGCCTCCATATTTCTATGTAGCTGGAGCTCAAAACCTATCTGGAATGCTCTGGCAAACGTTGAACCAGCACTTTTCAACCCGAAAGGCATTCGTATAAAACAATACGTACCACATGGGGTGATAAACGCGATCTTCTCTTCATCTTCCCTCGTCATGAAGATTTGGTGGTACCCTGAGTAGGCATCAAGGAACGACAGCAGGTCACATCCGGTGGTGGAGTCCACAATCTGGTCAATGCGCGGCAAAGGGAAATGATCCTTTGGATAGGCTTTATTGATATCTGTATAATCAATGCACAGCGTCCATTTCCCATTTGCCTTGCGCACCACCACCGGATTGGCCAACCATGTTGGGTGGAGCACTCCTCTGACCAAGCCTGCCGCTTCCAACTTCCTGATCTCTTCGATGATAAACTCTTGCCGCTCCAAAGCTTGCTTCCTGACCTTCTGCTTGACGGGCCGCGCATGAGGGTAGACAGCAAGATGGTGCTCAATCACCTCCCTGGGAACACCGGGGATGTCAGATGCTTGCCATGCAAACACATCAACATTCGCCCGCAGGAAGGCGACGAGCGCACTTTCCTATTTGCTGTCGAGGGTGGAGCTTATAGTGAAAGCTCCACCCATGACATCCTCCTTGACGGGCACCTTCTTGGTCTCTGGTGGTGCTGCCTTGGATTTCTTGCTCTTGCCGATGGAGCTCTATGGCACGTCCTCGACGGGAGCGCAGCACTCCGAGGAGGCGCGCTTGCCGGAGTGGGTGCAAGAGGTCTTGCCGGAAGAGGGCTTGCCGGGGCAAGAGGTCTTGCCGGTCTTCTTCTCCCTGGGAGATCCAGCGGCAGGAGCAAGTACCTTGGCGGCAGGTGCTACCACTACTTCCCTGTAGAGCTGGTCAGCGCAGATGAGCACATCTTTCTTGTCGGAGCCAACGGTGATGATGCTCATCGGGCTGGGCATCTTCAGTGTGTTATAGGCGTAGTGTGACGCCGCCATAAACTTGGCCAGTGCTGGACGACCAAGGATCCCGTTATACGGCAACGTGATCTTGGCGACATAAAAAACAATCTTCTCTGTCTTGTAGTTTAGCTCACCACCAAATGTGACTGGTAGTGTGATCTTACCCTTGGGCTGGCTTCTCCCCGGGTTGACCCCTTGAAACGTGCCCATCTCTTTGAGATCTCCATCAGGGATTTGCAATCTCTTGATCACCTTGGGAGAGATCAAGTTTAGACCGGCCCCACCATCAACTAATATTTTTGTCACCTTGAGGTTGCAAATCGTTGGTGAGACCAACAACGGCAAGCACCCGACCGCGGTTGTGCGATCAGGGTGATCCTCGGCGTAAAAAATGATAGGCGTGTTGGACCATTTCAGTGGCTTTTGGGCATCGATCGATGGCTCTGCCACATTGATCTCACGTGCCCACTGTTTAAGTTGGCGGTGAGAAGAATACAGCGAGGCGCCACCATCGCTGCACACTGTGGCTTTCTAAAACTGATGCTCGCTGGACTCGTCATCCTCTTCTTGGTCATCATCCTCCTCTTTCTTGTCGCGGCCTCGAGCAGGCCTCTCTTGCTGCTTCTCCTTGCCGCGGTGGCCTCCTCGGCCGCCACGCTTCTTGCCAGACCCCTTAGCACCATCCTAGCCCTTCTCCTTGTCTCGCCTTTCGTACTCAGCTTTCTGCCTCTCGACAAGCTGCTCGACTGATCGGCAGTTTTGGAGGTCATGGCCCTTGGTGCGATGGATCTTGCAGTATTGCATGTCAGAGCCATCTGGCTTGTCGGCAGCCGCCAAGGCCTGGCAGGCAGCGCACCCGGCAACCTCCTTGCCGGGGTCATCAACCTTGGCCTTCTTGGCAGTGCCGGGGTTGCCGGATTCCTCGACGGCAAGCATGGTCTTGCCCTTGCGCTTCCTGTTGCACCGTCGGCCCTTCTTTGCCGGGGCGACGACGTCTTTGTCTCTAGAGTCACTTCCCGCGCTGGCATCTTTGCCGGGGTACTTCCTTCCTTCTTTAGCTCGAGCACATCTGTCGGCCAGAACATAAAGCTCGGCAACATCTGTAACCTTGTTCATCGCCAGCTCTTCGCGCATCTTGCGGTTGCGCACGTTCTGATGAAACGCGCTAATGACAATGGCAGGATGAACATCTGGGATGTTGTACTGCACACGGCTGAATCTCTGTATGTATTTGCGCAAGCGTTCACCATCCTTCTGGGGGATGAGATGCAGGTCACTGGCTTGGCCAGGAGCCATATGGCCCCTAGTAAAGGCGCCAACAAACTCGTGGCACAAATCCGACCAAGAGGAGATGGAATCTACTGGTAGGTGCATCAACCATGACCTGACGTTGGGTCTGAGCACCAACGGGAAGTAGTTGGCGAGCACCTTACCGTCCCGAGCCCCGACAGCTTGCATCGCGATGGTGTAAACGCTCAGGAACTCGGACGGATGTGTCTTGCCATCGTATTTCTCTGGGACCTCTGGTTTCAACGTGCGGGTGTTGGGCCACTGGAATCAGCGTAGCTCACGGGTGAAAGCTAGACAACCCACCTCGTAAGGCAAGTCATCAGAATCACCTGGTGCAGGCCTGTCTACAGTGGGCCATGCACGCCTATCTGACTGGTGGCGTGCTTCCCGTCGCCGCTCGATAGTAGTTCGAGCGTCCTCCTTGACCCGTTCCCGAAGAACTTGACGTTGGTCGCGGCAAGCTCGTGGATCTGACAACGCCGTGGACCCATCGTCACGGGCATCGACCCGCCGAGCAGTCGACCGTTGATATCGCGGTGGAGGAGAGTGCACCGTGGTCGCAACACCTCCGCCCCTTCCGCCGTCGGCACGCGCCGGCTCAGTGGAACGACGCTGCGAAGGACCTGCTTCCCGGTACCCATCTTTATTGGCATGGCCAATAAGGCTCTGGATAGCAACCCTCCACTCTTCTTGCTTCTCCGCGGCAGGAGGAAAGTCGAGAACTAGTTGCGCTCGTGCCAACGCTTCTGCTCGCATAGGTAGCAGCGACAAGCGCGAGGAACGGGGGGTGCTCAGACCTCTAACAATGTTAGAAGGAGCCCCATCACGGTTCCGTGGCCGTGCGCCATTTTCGCCAGCATTTGGCGTGCATGTCGGCCCTGCGCATCTCGAGGATGATGCTAAGGGCTCTTTCCGCGGCGACGCTCGGGGTCGCAAACATTACGGTGTTGCTCGTCGCGGACGACTTGGGAGGCCAGCGATGCACGCGCCGGCGGAGGCGTCTTGGAGGTCGCATTCCCACCCTTGGAGGTCCCCGCGCTGCCCGTAGGCAGCACGGCTCCGTCCTTGGATGCGGCGGTGTGCGGGTAGTCGTTGTGGCCGCGGACGATGCCGCTTGCCTCACTCCGGTTACCAAAATGGTGTGGGTGCTCGTGATCTCCACCTCTGCTGGCACCCGCATCTACCCCGTCGCCCATCCACATTGGCACGGGCAGATCGGCTGCAGACGAACCGATCGCCGTGATCGTCTTCTTCTTGGGGGACATGGTGATCAAGGAACTGACGCACTAACTGCTAGACCAGATTTGCACAACCCGATTCCCCTACCTGGCACGCCAAAGATGTCGGGGAAACGACACCTATGGGATCACGTGGATCCCTTCTACGGTTTGTGGGGAAAGAGGAGTGCACAAAGAGCAGATCTAGCGATCAACACGACGGATTTTTACCCAGGTTTGGGTCACTGAGAAGCGTAAAACCCTAGTCCCGCTTTGAGTGTATATTGAGTGTTCTTGAGCTTCGGCTAGCTGCTACGCATGCAAACTGGGCCAGAGAGTCAAAAAAGTCCGCATCCTTCTCCAGTACGCCTTGGGCCTCCTTTTATATGGTAAAGGGGTTGCCACAGCGGCACACAGGAGGTGTAAAGTAGCTACAATGTACATGTTTATCACTGACGTCTTAGGACAAATGCATTAAATGTGCTGCTTACGTGCCCTCTAACTTTATCGGGGACGGGAATAGAGCCCGTCCCATCCGTCGCCACCTCATCCCGTCTTGACACGCATCCAGGCTAACGAGGCATGCAATGCCAAGCTGGCTGGCTAGCCGCTGCGCTGGAGTGGTGGCAGGGTCTTCACGAAGATCCGCATGCCACCACGCAGGTGCTTGCCAGGCTGGCAAGCCAGTCACTGCACTGGAGTGGTGGCGGGGCGGCGGAGCCTTGCGGCAAGGGTCTTGTCGGGGCCTTGCAAACGTCCCCGGCAAGGATCTTGCTAGGAACTTTGCCTTCTGGCCTTCACGAAGATTTGCATGCCACCAGTCTTCACAATGATCTGCATGCCACTACGCATGCGCCCCTGGGTCTTGGCCTTAACATTGTCGATGGTGTCAGAGCTCTCAACCTCAAGGGTGGTGGTCTTATCAGTGCTTCGCAAGTCGTCCCGGCAAGGATCTTGCCGGGGGTCAGCTTGTCTTCTACTCTCTGGTTACTAGCTTGGACGCCGTCTTGGTCGTCCTGTATTTCGCCTCCAGCTGCCCCCGTCAAGCCTTGCCACGGGTGCGGCTGCAACTGCCCATGCACAAGTAAGGGGTACCAAAGGGCCCAAACTTTAGTACACCGACACATGAGAGTTCAAAAATTTCTATAAAATAAAGCCACCACCGTGCTCTAAAAGGATATAAGTGAAGCACTAGAGCAATTGCCTAGCTCAAAAAAATATAAGTGAAGCACATAGAGTATTCTAATAAATTCGCGATTCATGCGTGACTCTCTCAAAAAGGTGTGTACATCAAGGATGGTTGTGAAAAACTAAAAAGCAAAGACTTATATCATACAAGACGCTCCAAGCAAAACACATATCATGTGGTGAATAAAAATATAGCCTCAAGTAAATTTACCGATGGATTGAAGACGAAAGAGGCGATGCCATCCGGGGCATCCCCAAGCTTAGATGCTTGGTTGTCATTGAATATTACCTTGGGGTGCCTTGGGCATCCCCAAGCTTAGGCTCTTGCCACTCCTTATTCCGTTATCCATCAAATCTTTACCCAAAACTTGAAAACCTCACAACACAAAACTCAACAAGAAAACTCATGAGATCCGTTAGTATAAGAAAATAAATCACCACTTTTTGGTACTGTTTTGAACTCATTCTTTATTTATATTGGTGTAATATCTACTGTATTCCAACTTATCCATGGTTCATACCCCCCGATACTACCCATAGAATCATCAAAATAAGCAAACAACACATACAAAACAGAATATGTCAAAAACAGAACAATTTGTAGTAATCTGTAAACTTCGTATACTTCTGTAACTCCAAAAATTCTGAAAAATTAGGAAAGCCTGGGAAATTTGTTTATAAATCTTGTGTAAAAAAATCAGGATTTTATCACGCTTCTGTGATTTTTTTTAAATTACTGAGCGCAAAAGTTTCTGTTTTTCAGCAAGATCAAATCAACTATCACCGTAAGCCATCCCAAAGGTCTTACTTGGCTCAAACACTAATCAAAACACCAAAACACAATTACTACAGAGGTAATAATGTGTATTTATTGAAAAACTGAACCAAAAAACAAAAACATAAAAATAAAATTGGGTTGCCTCCCAACAAGTGCCATTGTTTAACGCCCCTAGCTAGGCATAAAACATAGATCTAGGTATTTTCATCTTTGGATGCAATCCATAAGTAGCTCTCATAATAGATTCATATGGCAACTTAATTTTCTTTTTTGGAAAGTACTCCATGCCCTTCCTTAACGGAAATTGAAATCTAATGTTTCCTTCTTTCATATCAATAATTGCACCAATCGTTCTAAGGAAAGGTCTGCCAAGAATAATAGGACATGTAGGATTGCAATCTATATCAAGCACAATAAAATCTACGGGCACATAATTCCTATTTGCAACAATAAGAACATCATTAATCCTTCCCATAGGTTTTTTAATAGTGAAATCCGCAAGATGCAAATTTAAAGAACAATCATCAAATTCACGGAAACCTTACACATCACATAAAGTTTTTGGAATCATGGAAACGCTAGCACCCAAATCACACAAAGCATGGCACTCATAATCCTTAATTTTAATTTTAATCTTAATTGTACGTTCCCACTCATCATAAAGCTTTCTAGGGATGGAAACTTCCAACTCAAGTTTTTCTTCAAAAGATTTCATCATAGCATCAACGATATGTTTAGTAAAAGCTTTATTTTGATTATAAACATGAGGAGAATTCAACATGGATTGTAACAAGGAAATACAATCTATCAAAGAACAATTATCATAATTAAAATCCTTGAAATCCAAAAGAGTGGGTTCATCGCTACTTAAAGTTTTGACCTCTCCAATCCCACTTTTATCCAGATTTATATTAGAAAACAAAGATTCAATAGGAGTCACATCAATCACTTTAAGATCTTCATCATTGTTTTCATACTACTCCGGTTTAGCGGCCATCTTATTTACCAAAGTAGGTTTTATCAGAAATTTGGCCCACTAATTTTTCAAGATGAGCAAACTGAGATTTAAGACCATAAAATTCCTTAGACATATCATCGAGCTCTTTATTAATATACTCCATCATAGTTTTTCGCTCCTTAAGTTTGTTTCTAAAGAAACTATTATGCTCAAATTGTAGGGACATGAAACTTTTAGCATTATTTTCAATCTCTCCAACTTCCTATGGTAAGGATCAAAACTCTTGGGTTGAGCCATACGGGAAATCAAACAAAAGAAAAGACGGACGAAAGAAGGGCGAATAAAAAGGCAAATCTTTTTGTGTTTTTCTGAAATTATTTTAGAAGTGGGGGAGAGGAAAACGAGAGGCAAATAGCAAATAATGTAATGCAAGAGATGAGAGTTTATGATGGGTACTTAGTAGGCTTAATGTAGATCTCCTCGGCAACGACGCCAGAAATTCTTCCTGCTACTTCTTGAGCTTGCGTTGGTTTTTACTTTGAAGAGGAAAGGGAGATGCAGGAAAGTAGAGATAACTATTTCTCTCAGTTAAGAAGCAAGGTATCAATCCAGTAGGAGACACACGCAAGTCTCCAATCTATGCACCTGCACAAACAATCAAACAATTGCATCCAACGCGATAAACGGGTTGTTAGTCCCTTCACGGTCACTTGCAAGGATGAGATCTGACAGAGATAGATATAAAAGCTTACTAAAACATAAAATAAAAATAAATAAATTGCAGCAAGGTATTTTTGGGTTTTTTGGTTTATAGATCTGAAAATATATGATAGAAAATAGACCCCGGGGCCATAGGTTTCACTAGAGGCTTCTCTCTTGAAGGAAAATAATACGGTGGATGAACAAATTACTGTCGAGCAATTGATAGAAAAGCGCAAAGTTATGATGATATCCAAGGCAATGATTATGCATATAGGCATCACGTCCGTCTCAAGTAGACCGACTCCTGCCTGCATCTACTACTATTACTCCACACATCGACCGCTATCCAGCATGCATCTAGAGTATTAAGTTCATAAGAACGGAATAACGCCTTAAGTAAGATGACATTATGTAGAGGAATAAACTCAAGCAATATGATGAAAACACCATCTTTTTACCCTTGATGGCAACAATACAAATAGGTGCCTCGCTACCCCTACTTTGTTACTGGGTGAGGACACTGCAAGATTGAACCCAAAACTAAGCACCTCTCCCATTGCAAGAAAAACCGATCTAGTTGGCCAAACCAAACCGATAATTCGAAGAGAAATACAAAGATATCAAATCACGCATATAAGAATTCAGAGAAGATTCAAATAATATTCATAGATAAACTGATCATAAATCCACAATTCATCGGATCTCGATAAACACACTGCAAAAGAAGATTACATCAGATATATCTCCAAGAACATCGAGGAGAACATGGTATTGAGGATCAAAGAGATAGAAGAAGTCATCTAGCTACTAGCTATGGACCTGTAGGTTTGTGGTAAACTACTCACGCTTGATCGGTAGGGCAATATAGTTGATGTAGATGCCCTCCATGATCGAATCCCCCTCCGGCAGGATGCCGAAAAAGGCCCCAAGATGGGATCTCGCGGAAACAGAGGCTTGCGGCGGCAGAAAAGTATTTTGGTGGACGCTTCTATTGGTTTGGGAATATTTGGGAATTTATAGGCCAAAGATTAGGGTTGGAAGAGTGCCGAGGGGCCCACAAGAGGGCTTGTGGAGCCCTCGGGACTCCTCTGCCTTCTTCTCCAAGTCCTACGGGTGTCTTCTGATCCAAGAAAAATCATCGTATAGTTTTATTCCGTTTGGACTCTGTTTGATATTCCTTTTCTCCAAAACTCAAAAATAAGGAAAAAAACAAAAAGTGGCACTGGGCTCTGGGTTAATAAGTTAGTCCCAAAATAATATAAAATAGCATAATAATGCATATAAAACATCCAAAACAGATAATGTAATAGCATGGAACAATAAAAAATTATAGATACGTTGGAGACGTATCAGGAAGATAGATGGCTCGGCGGCTACAGGATTGCGCAGCTTGCGCCGACTACTTATGACTGTGTCAGGAAAGGTGTGAGAACCACATGCACCGTGTCCCAGGTGCTGTAGGATGCTAGATGGGCTACTCAAGTTGGCCCGGAGGTAACAACAACGATGCTACGCGAGTACTTGTCGCTGTGGAGTACGATAGACAGAGTGGAGTTCGACCCAACACGGCAAGATAACATCACCTGGTCCCGGGAAGCAAACGGCTGCTACTCTACGAGAACGGCCTACGCCGCCAAGTTCTGGGGCAGGCAAACCATCCCAACGGCCGACTTTACTTGGAAGTCCAAAGCGCCAACACAATGCCGCTTCTTTACATGGCTTGCAATGCAAAATAGATGTTGGACGTCCGACCGGTTGGCAAGAAGAGGACTTGATCATCAAGAAAGATGCCCATTATGCAGCCAAGAGGAAGAGAGCATCAACCATATCTTACTATACTGTGTTTTGGCGCGTGAGGTGTGGACGTCGATCTGTCACTCTCTGGGCAAGCTGGGGTGGATGCCGACGCCGGAGGTTAGCCTCACCGTGTGGTGCCAAGACAAGGGAAGCCGAGGGCAAGCTAAGAGAGATGCTAACACGATCATTATCCTAGTTATGTGGCAACTGTGGAAGCACCACAACTCTATCATCTTCGACGGAGCCACGCCATCCAAGAATCAAGTTATCCTCGCCGTCGCAAGGGAGGGCCGTGTATGGAAGCAAGCGAGACTACTAAAGGGAGACACAGAAAGATTCTTCGCTTATGTGGAAGGGTGGGCTACAATGAGTAGTTAGCACTAGATATCAAGGGTGGATGGTGGTGTTGGTCTTCATGTATATACGTAACATGTAACACTAACGTGGGGGGGGGGGGCTTTTTACCCCACTCCCTTCTTTATAATGTAGTACGCACACTTGTGTCTATTCCAGAGAAAAAAAGCTCATCACATGCAATTGTGAGGCCAATCGAGTTGCACACTTCTTAGCGAAGGAAGCTTTTACTTCGAAGAGTTCTTTCGTCTCGCAAGTGATGTTGCTATCCTTTGATAAATAAAATCATTACACCATAAGAAAAAAAAGAGGGCTAAAAGAATATCCCTCTCAATGTCTAATAAAAACAAATTCTTGTTATAGCACATCGGTAGGTGCATTTAAATGTGTAAATAGAGTTTGTAGAATCTCCTGCTGTTTACCTTGGCGGCTTGGCTGAATCATTTACGTATCTACATATGGACCATTCTTGTTTAGTGTTTGATATGTACAATTCACTTCTGGCTTTTATCGAAAACCCCCCGCTTTGTATTCCAAAGCAACATTCACTCCTGTTTTAAAGAACCAAAACTGCGTACACTCAAGAATGACCACCTGGCCTAATGGATAAGGCGCATCTAAATCTGTAAATAGAGTTTGTAGAATCTCCTGCTGTTTACGTTGGCTGAATCATCTACTCCCTCTTTTCCGGTTTATAAGCCTCAATTTAAAAATCTCACCAACCAAGGTAGATGGTGAGTGGTGGAATACTTTTTGTAGTTTGCAAAAACACCCAATTAATGCTCTTGTTTTCCTAAAAAAAAGTTTATTTACCAATGCACTAATTGCAATGCATGCATGCATAAATTATATGCATTGGTCAATTTTCTCTTAATACTTGCATGCAATGATTTAATGCACCTTGGAATCTGAACATGTGATGAGAAACAACCAAATTAAGCCTTCTAAAATGGAAAAACTAAAATTTTGAGATAAGCCCTATAAACCGGAAAGGAGGGAGTACGTATCTACATATGGACCATTCTTGTTTAGTGTTTGATACGTACGATTTACGTTCTGATTTAAAGGACAAAAGCTGACTACACTCAATAATGACCGCGTGGCCTAATGGATAAGGCGCTCGCCTCCGGAGCGGGAGATTCTGGGTTTGAGTCCCAGCGTGGTCGACTTTTGTTGTATCTCTAATACTCCCTCCGTCCCAAAATTCTTGTCTTAGATTTGTCTAAATACGGATGTATCAAGTCACGTTTTAGTATTAGATACATCCGTATCTAGACAAATCTAAGACAAGAATTTTAGGACGGAGGGAGTATTTTTTTACGGTTTTTCCTGAACTGAAATTTTCTACACCAAAAACACACTTTTAATTTAGTTAATAGAAGACTCGAGACGCTAAACACATTATTGGATCAAAATTCGTCGTCTACAGCGAAAGAAAACGAGGCTGGACGGACACCCGATCAAGTTTTTTTTCTGTGTGTTCATAGGGATATTTTTTTTCCAACCGGGCACACACCCCTTTTCATTAAATTTTGCAATCAACGGAAATACATCAGTCAGGTATCGTTGTTCGAATGTCACTAGCTAGGCATCAGCCAAAATAGAACAACTACTGAGCAAAGGAGACTGAAAAGGGTGTAGCGAGTTGGTGCATCGCCAGGAAACCCACTGCATGACAACCCTGAAACGGACTATCAGCTGTGGGGCGAAAACCTGACGACACTATAACCACCACACGACACAGATGAAACAATCTAGAGAGTAAAACTCCAGCGAACAGAACCAACAACACCAAAAGATCGATCCAGCGGGCATCAGACCCCAGTGGATATAAGACTTAAGCCACAGCGAGCACTGAACAGACTAGCCAATCTGAATACCATCCCATCTCCCAAGAGCCGCCTGCCATGCGTATATGGTCTGTCTGCCAGGGTAGC
Organism: Triticum aestivum; assembly: GCF_018294505.1. NCBI lineage: Eukaryota > Viridiplantae > Streptophyta > Magnoliopsida > Poales > Poaceae > Triticum > Triticum aestivum. Next base: position 268,183,312 of record NC_057814.1, on the reverse strand, counting down.
CGCCACCTGAGCAAGTCTCTTCACACCAGCCTGAAATCTATTCTTGTCATCATCCTTCAGCAACCCTGCCCAATATAACATAAAAGAACAGGCGGTGAAGACAGCCTCCAAAGGAGTACGAGCATTATAATTGTCAAAAGTAGTTTTGTTACGAAGACACCACACCCCCAGCACACGGCTGCAACAATCATCATATAAAATCTTTTTCCATTTGGAAAGAATTTATATAGCCAAGCTAAGCTTTGCCAAATAGATCCGGGAGCACAAGAGGCTCCTGCTGTTAACCCCAGTATGCCCCAAACCGTACGGGCGAGAGGACAGGTAAAAAAGAGGTGATTAGCAGTTTCCACATTTGTGCAGAAGGAACACATAGGGTTTCCAGGCCAATTTCTACGCCGCATGTTATCGCGCGTAGGTACAACATTTTGAAACAATTGCCATAGAAAAATCTTTATTTTCAAGGGGATCGTAGCTTTCCAAATCATTTTATAGCTTGGTCCAGATAAATCTCTTTCTAGCCACTCATAGACCGATTTAGTAGTAAATTTGCCCCTACTATTCATAGACCAGGAGATAGTATCAGGGTTATCGTTCATAACCTTCTTCTTAGCCTCGCACACCACCCAGGACCACTGTTCCTCTAAATCACCAAACAGCCTACGTCTAAAATCCAGCTTATAGTTATTGGCCACGAAGTAAGCAATGGTGCACTCTTGATTTTGACAGATATCATACAGGACAGGGAACTGGTCCTTCAATATGTAGTTATCAATCCACGGGTCATGCCAAAGCCTGGCCAAATCCCCTTTATTAATGTTGACTTTCCTCCCAGCCATATAAACCTCTTTGACCTTCATGATAGCTTTCCAGCAAGGGGAATCAGATAAACGACTGCGAATATTCGCAACGGTTTTAGTGCCAGAAGAAGTTTGGGTAGGGAGCCGCGACGGAAATGGCGACGGCCCTCACGCGCGTAGCCGTGCGGCCGCCGCCGGCTTGATCTCCTCGCTCCGGCCTGCTCCGCGTCCGGCGAGCCCAGATCCGGCACCCCCGTGACGCGCTCTCTCCTCTCCACCAGTCTCCCTCTCCGTTCGTTCGCCCGCCATGGCTCCCCACGCTCCGGTGTCGACGGCCGCCGTGGCCTCTCTGGCACCTCCTGCCGGTGGCCTCCTCGCTTCGTCGATGGCGGCCGCTCCGGCATCTCTGGCGCCTCCTGCCGGGGCCACCACCGCTGCGAGGACGGAGGCCTCCCCGGTCTCTCTGGCTCCTTCTGCCGGTGACACCACCGCTACGATGACGGAAGCCGCCTCAGCCCGTCTGCCGCTGCCCTCTGTGGACGGCGCCGCTGCGGCCTTCCTTGCCTCTCGCAAGGCCGACCCAACCGTGCGGGGACGCCTGCAACCACTGCGGCCCTCCACAACCGAGATGTCAGCCAGTTCCAATCTGGGCCTGGCGACTCCGACGCCTACCACGCCGCCCGTCAATGCTGCTGGAGACAATGGTCTTCGTGGAGCTCTCTCTGTTGCCCCCGACTCAGACGAGGATGGCGACGAGGAGGTGGCCCCCCAGACACCGCCGACTGCCGCCAAGGTCATCGACTCCGCCGAGGTGCGTGTGGGGCACATGCCAGACACAGAAGGGGTTGGCAGGAGGTTCTACCGCCGCATGGATCGCGTTGTCCGTCGTCGCTATCCCCAACATCTGCTCACCGTCCAATCCCCGCTTGGCTCCACGGTAGATGTTGTCGTTGCCTCGCTCCTGGGCACCGAGCCATGGATTGCAGAGATCCGTTCAGGTGCTCCCATTGCCTTGGGAATGGTCATCGTGCGCGTGGATGTCGCAATGCTTGGCGCCCACTCAGCCTGCTGGCAACCTCTGCCATATCGTCACCACACCGCCTCGTCACTCAGCATCATCAAGCCCAAGCTCCTGCTCCACAACATGCCCATTCCAAAGGAATTCAGCGTCATTCCTGGGCAGCGGTTGTTGCTTCTGCCCCCACTGTCTCGGCGTCCTCGAGTTTTGCAACCCAGCAGCCTAGTTTTGCAGCGCAAGCCGAGTTATTGCGCTCTGAACTACAAGGCTTGGCGTCGCTTCAGCTGAAGGAGGCTGTGCAACCTCTACGTGATGTCGCCGAATCGATGCAAGGTTGGCTGCTTCGGTTTGGGAGCTTTATGGAGTGTGCGGAAGTTGTTCTAGACAGGCTCTCTATTGCTTTGATTGCGAAGCAAACCGCCCCTGCATCGTCTCCTATGGTTGATCTTGATGTTGGAGTTGTTGATGGGAGTGATATGGAGCTCTATGGTTGCTTTTCGCCTCGTTCCAAAGCCAGTTCGTCGTCACTTCATGCTCTACCCGCCGCTCATGTTGACTCCGTGGGAGAGGCCACTTCTGTGGTCTTGGCCCCGGTGATGCAGACCATGCCTGAGCTTCAGGAGATGTGTGAGGAACCAATTTCCCCGCTACTTGGGGAATTGTTGGTGCCTGTGGCTCCTGCTCCAACCACCTTGGAGCTTAGCCAAGTGCCAACGGAGGTGCTGGATGGTGTGCCCATCTTGGACTTGGGTCTTGTAGAGGCTCATGCGAGTTTCTGTGATGAGAATATTTCCACCTTGCCTATGACTGAACCCATCAGGTCGGTGATGCCTGAAGTTAAGGAGGTTGATGCGGCCGCTGTCTTGATGCGTGCTAGTGGCAGTTGCTTGGTTGATGAGAACTACACCAAAAATTACAATGAGTTCTACAATTTCTTTGACAAATGGGCGTCTGATCACCCTGCGTCTAGCAAGACTGTTATTGGCGTGATGAAGGAGAAACCTGAGAAGAACATTGGGCAAGTGGTGTCTGTGGGTGATGAGGTTGATAAAACAAGTGTGTCGACAACTAATTCTGAGGCTCTGTTTGTGAAAGAGATCTATAACTTGCTTGCTAGTTTGGAAGTGGCTAGCCCCGGATCTGGTAAGGCGATTGCTTGCATCCTGACGAACAAGGCTACAACGGGCAAAATCGAGAAGGTGGAAAAAGCTCTTAGGAGCATAGGCAAGAAGTGTGGCGCCATAGGAAAGGCGTCCGCCGCTGCTTAAATGGATGATCTCAAATGTCTTCGACTGTCCCCATGGTGGTGTCCGTTGTCTTCAGTCGAGGTGTTCCTGTTGGGTGTTCCATTGTGTTTTATAAGTGCGAGGGTTTGTTGTTGTGCGGTTGGTTATGTCTATTGGATCGATCGTGCGGTTGTGGTGTTCCATACTTTGTGAGTAGTTCGCATGTGGTGTATTTGTATTGGTTTTCGCCCGGTTTTCCATAATTAACCGGGCAATTCTCTTCTTCTTAATTAATCGATGAGGCAAAACTTTTGCCTCCGTTTCAAAAAAAATAGGGATATGCCGGCTCTATGCGTGTGTAGTACGTTCATAGAGATGAGTGTATGCGTGTATATATCAGAATTTGTGTAGTTTGTATCTGTACTGATGTAAAAAAAAATCCAGTGTTGCAGACGTTGGTGTATTTTTTATAGACATGATCAAACCTTAATATGTTTGATTTAGTAAGTAGGAGTATAAATTAAAATTCAAATACTTCCGAAAAGTCTAACGCCCACACGTGTGGGTATCTGGCAACTCGCTCACATGCATGGATCCTCGTCCAACCAATTCTGCACGAATCTTGACGCGTTCTAGCAGTTTTTGTGTGCCACGTAGGACTAAGTTGGTGTGTGGGCATTCATCCGGTCGCCCACACGTTCTCTTTCACCACACAGGGGGCTGGTGTGTGGGCGTTTAGCAACTCGCCCACACACTAGTTTCACGCACGCGGAGGGGGCTAGTGTGTGGGCGTTTATCACTTCGCCCACATGCCCGTCTTCTAGCCCACACCCAAAGCTGGCAGTTGCCATGTGTTTCTGCAGGCATATGGCAACTGCCCTAGCTTCTGCTTGTAAGCAGATGGCAACTCTTTTTTACCCGAGTTGCCATGTGTTTTTGCATGATACATGGCAACTGCCGTAGCGTGTACGTAAGCAGATGGCAACTCTTTCTTTTACATGGCAACTGCCCTAGCGTGCTTGTGAGCACATGACAACTCTCTCTTTTACCCGAACATGTTTTTTTGCAATGCCTTCTTGTAGTGCTACATGGCAACTGCCTAGTGTTTAGTGGGTGGCAACTCCTAAAGTTTTGAAATCATGGCAACTGCAGTAGATCAGACCATACATGGCAACTACAGTTGAGCAACCATGGCAACTGTAGTTGTCCGACATGGCAACCGAAGTTCAGCGACGTGGCAACTGCAGTTAAACGAACATGGACGAGGGTCTGGACCATGGCAACTGCGGGACACGCGGTGACTGTCACGCGGGCGTGCGGGACCACGAGGTACGAGGCCTGACGTACGAGGCGTGTGGGCGTCATCTATTTCGCCCACACGCACGCGTGTGAGAGGGATCGGGAGGAAAAAAAGAAGTGTATGGGCATTACTTTTTTTGCCCACACGTGGGTGTGTGGGCTGTTCCTTTTATACACCACACAAAATGTGTGGGCAGCCCCCTAACGCCCATGCATTTATCGGCATCCAATACTTTTAAATGCAATAAAAAAGTTGCTCGTAGGGATAGGGTGTGCGTGTGTATGTTTATAGGGATGAGCGTATGCGTGTATATATGAGAGCTTATGTAGCTTGTGTTTGTACTGATGTAAAAAAATCCAGTGTTGCAGATGTTGGTGTATTTTTTATAGACATGATCAAACCTTAATATGTTTGATTTAGTAAGTAGAGTACAAATTAAAAACTCAAATACTTTTAAACGCCATAAAAAAGTTGCGTCGACGTATTCTTCGACTCATATGTCGAGAGGTTGCATTCTGCGTGGGAAATCGTTAGCTTCTGGAGACGATGAGCGCACGGAGCGGGTGCTTCATCACGGTGGTGAAATCGAGCGTCTCCGCCATGTCCACCTTCGCCCCCTCCGCTGCCGGCCGCCACTCCAGCTCCCTCACCATTCTCGCCACGAAGTACTCGGCGTGGTGCATGCCCAGCGTGTACCCCGGGCACATCCTGCGCCCTGCGCCGAAAGGCATCATCTTGATCTCCCTGCTCCCCGTGATGTCCACTCCGTGCCCCTCGCCGCCCTCCAGGAACCTCTCCGGACGGAACTCCCGCGCCGCCGTCCACACAGTCTCGTCGCGGCCAATCTCCGCTACCAGGAAGTTGACCTCCGCTCCCTTGGGCACCGCGTAGGCCGCGATCTCCGCGTCGCCGCTCTGCACGCCGTGCGGGAGGACGAAGTGGCCTGGCGGGTGCAGCCGAAGGCCCTCGAGCACGACGGCCTTCAGGTACGGCATTGCCTGCAGGTTGTTGAGCTCTGGATTAGCTTTCACCTCCTCGTAGACCTTGGTCTGGACGTCGGGGTGTTGCACGAGCTCGGCCACGATCCACTCCAGCAAGGTCACCGTGGTATCTGTTCCACCGTTCATGAACTCGGAGCAGAGGGCGACCATCTCGGCGTCAGTGAGCTGGCGGCCGCCCTCATCGGCCACGCGGACGGCGAGGAGGGAGTCGGCGTAGCACGGCGGGTCACCGTCGCCGCGCTTCGCGTGGATGAGCGGGACGAATACCTCGTCCTGCCTCCTGCGCACAGCGAGGCACGCCGCCCAGCGTCTGCCGAAGAGTCTCTTAGTGACCGCCGGGAAGAAGGCGAAGACCGGGAATGTGGTGACCGAGAGTAGCGCCTGGTGCTGCAGCTCCTCCACCTCGTCGAGCGTTTCCCGTCCGAGCCGTGCGCCGAAGCACATGTACACGAGCAGCTCGAACATGGCCCGGCGCAGGAGCGGCCTGAGCGTCACGGCGTCCTGGCGCTGCGATTGCTGCTCGCTGAGGAGGCTGGAGACGAGGCCGTCGCACGCCCACCTCCTCGCCGGCGCGAAGAGACCAACACGGGCAGGGCTGAGCGCCTCCCCGGCGAGGTTCCGGCGGAGGAGGCGCCAGTACGGCCCGTAGGAGGAGGAGCTGATGTCACGTCCCCCGGAAGTGAACATGCGGACAGGGTCGACCGGCGGCGGCCTGTCGGCGAAGGTGGCGCCGCCCTGGACGAGCGCGCGGTGGGCCAGCTTGCGGTCGGCGACGAAGACGAGCGTGCGGAAGAGGCGCACGGAGATGACGGGGCCGTGGCGCGCGTGAAGGTCGACGAGCAGCGGGCCCAGGTCGAATATGGACCGGCGGAGCGCGACGAACTTGGCGAGGAAGAGCAGCGCCGGCGGGCCGGGCGGGAGCCCCGCCTTCCCGCGTCCATGGCTGCTGCGACCAATCAGCACGAACAGCGAGACCGCGAGCGTGAGGGAGCCGAGGATCAGCAGCAGGGGCGTGGTGGTGGTGGAGTAGGAGGCGGCCTGATCCATTGCCGGTGCAGCAAGATCCGGACTTGCTGGGCATGCACCAACGAGTTGCAACGTTAGCGGCATTTTATACTCCGTATTATACTAGTACTCCACCTCCAGCGAGTTAGAGTTGTTCCCGTCTCTTTTCTTGTGCCATTGAGGAGACTCAGCGATGCTAAATTTTCTCAGTAAGACACGCCGGATCAGCTGCTGTCGACAAAGGAGTGAGTGGTGGAGAGAACAATAACACTGCGCGGCTACCACATATGCACGCGTGTGGTGTGACAGTGGAGAAGTGGTCGTGTGAACGACGGAAGAGAAAACATGGCTGCTAGACGCCTGGGCCGATTTTGTTACGTGAATGAAAATGAGGTGACGAGGAGGAGAAAAGTTGGATGGATAGAGATAGAGGAACCAGAACCAGTGGACACCAAAGGATGGATAGAGCGATACGAGTATAAGTCATTTTTATGACAGCAACTGATTAAAGGATACCCTTGCTGGAGCATTGTAAGGGTCATTTTGTGAGCTGAGAGTGCGTTAAGTGGTGCGTTCAACCATCATCTGTTAGAGTTGTGTCGAATATTATTGTACAATTAGGTTACAAGTTGTACGGTGTGTAGACAGAATATGGAGTCGTCTCCAAGTAAAACACTTGTATCCTACGTTTTTTATATAATGAGAGGATAGACACACGATGTAACATATGGCAACATAATAGCACATGCATGTAGAGAAAGCAGGCGTCGTGTGCCGGTGTCCAGACGGCCGGGTGCGGTATTGTAGCGGTGTCATGGGGAGGAGCGCTCGTGTCCCGAAGATGTAACCATATCGGTGAACCTTATTAACAAGTTTCGGTATCGTGTTCGTATGACTGCGTCTTAGATTTATTTTAATAAATAGTACTATATGATCAAGGTTTTGAGGAGGTCAGAGACTTATCTAGAGGAGAAAGAACAACGACGAAATCTGCAGGAGGCGGTCGTAATACGGGACGGATTGTACGTCGGCGAGTTGCGGTTTAGAAGCAGATGTGGCGAGTTGTAATGGAGTAACCGGGAGACAGCCATCGAGATTTGTTTGGAACAAAACGATCTCGGCGAGATCGGACGTACGACGGCTGGAGTTCTTGGCCGAGACGGATCGATCGGTTTGGTCGGTTCAGGCAGTCGCGACGCGTGTGCAGCAGCAAGCGGAGCTGGCAAAGCCCAGGCGCGGGCGTGAGCAGGCCGAGATGCGGTGCACGTGGGAGAGGCCCAGACGGGCCACTGGCCCAAGTGAGGCTGCAGCGCGTGGTGTGAGCAATGTTCGGCAAGTTGAGAAAAGAAAAGGTTGAGCCAGCGCATGGCGGCATGCTCAGACATGATAAATCTACCAGCGAGAAAAATCATCAAGGGCTGAACCCATCGGAAGTAGCAAGGCTTTGGCAGCAATTGAAAAGTAAACATTGGGAGTTGTGCTTGAAGTATACCAGTACGTGGAGCATTGTTGATCAAAGGGATTCTTTTGGTTGTTTTGCTCAAGTGCACTTCGGCACACCACGAGAGTTACTGTAACTTGGTTGATGCAACAAGGATGCTTGAAACATTGCGGGAAGTCAAGCCGGCTAATGATGGACGTATCACGTGATGGAAAATTAGCAGAAGTAGATTTGGGAGCCTGGAGTACAGCGTGACAGGGATCATGCATATACAGGGCATCAAGCAATGCACGATGTTGTGCGGGGCGGGCAAGGCGCATGATAGAGGATGACTGTAGTTTGGTAATTTTGACTTGGTCTAACTGGACAGTCTGATGGATCGACGTTGGATGTTGGTCAAAGCAGAATACGGCGGTGATTTCAGCGATGATGACATAGGAGCGTGATGCTGATGGTGGCTGACTTCTGAGGCGTGGAAACACGTGGTACAGGCCTGAGGGCCTGTGCGGCTTCAACAGGACTATGGCACAAAGTTGACTCAAGACAGTGTACACATGAGAAAGCTTAAAGTCGACGGGGCGCGGGGTGGCACGTACAACCACCATGGAGTCATGTTGAAGGTGGAGCCGGAGTCCGATGGATGACTATACTCTGTGCTAATGGAGGGGCTACGGCGTAAATGCATGGAGAGTGGAAACCTATTTCAGCGGGAAAAACGAGAGACACGTGGATCGGACTAGGTACCAGTGGTCTGATGGAGACGTGATACTCTCCATTGGTCGGTGATGATCGATGGTTCTATGCAGTGGGGGTTGAGACTATGTGGGCTAGCTACCCGGAAGACTCGACCAGGACAACAGAGACTCGACGCGGCACGCCTCGCCAAGCACGGGACACAGCGACAGGCCAAGACACTGGTGGTCAGACATCACACAAGTGTGCGGAGGGTGTTGAAATAGTGTTGGCGAGTACCAGGTTCAAGTTGGTGACTATATCTATCGAGTTTGACATGTCAGATGGATGAAAGTAGACCATAGGGAATCTGAGGAAGTGACAGAAAGTCTGAAATTATCATGTTTATTTATTTGACCGCCGGGTCTGGCTAGGCCCCTTTTCCTTTTATTTATTCTTTTCATGTTTCTTTTCTTTTCTGGTTTCTTTGTAATTTCTATTCTATTTTGAATTTAAAATTTCTTCCAAAAGGAAACCTGCTCTAAATTCCAAATGTAATATTTGTGATTTGATGAACAATTTATTTGAGAATTTTGATCAAATAATTCCCCTTTGTTTAAATATTCTTTTGAATATATTTTATTTTGCCAAAAAAACTCCTCTGAGATTTGTTTGGTTTGGTTTTCACTTAACCCATCTCGCAATTGCTTATATTTTTTGAGCCAATTCTTTTTGGAAATTTTATTCTTCTATTTCCCTTTTAGGGTTTAATTAGGCTTTCCATTTTCAGTGGCTTAGGTTTCAACCACAACCTAGCGAGGTTTCTAGTAGTTGCATAAGGCCTTTGACCCTCCTAGGTGATCAAACAAAACAACCAAGGTAAATCAACAAGCAAATCCTAGGCAAATTTTAGCTAAAGGCGACAACATAAGCTGTTCTAGAAAAAAATATTCCCTATAATTTGTTTAAACATTCCAGTTTGGGGAAAATCTGGATGTGACAACGGTGCTCCTTCTAGAGGGGCAGAGCCATCCGAGCTCCCTGATGTGCAGCCGATCGTCGCCGCCGAACCATTTCAACATTTGCCCTTGTGATGCGAAGCATCCTATGGTCATCCCCATGGACCTACCATCGTCTCACCAAGTGCAAAGAGGACCGATGACACGAGCACGAGTTAGAGCTCTCGAGAACGAGGTGACATATCTCCTTAGTGATATTCCATATGACCCTCGCGAGACATGGCTACTACCTAAGTTCGGAATGTTATGCATGATTAGGTACCAAGAGGACCCTCTCGAAGATGCACATGAAGACAGACAAGTCCCCAAGTTCATGGATGAAGAGAACCAACGAAAGGAGTCGAGAATAGCTGCCAAGACCCGGAGATCCGGCCCCTGGAGGTGTCACCCACGGCCGCCCAGCCGTTGAGCTACAGGGCCCGGACATTCGGCCCAGGCCCCGAACATCCGGCCCGACGCAAGCCCGGACATGCGTCCCCGGCCTAGAAATCCAGCATCCTTCACAGAACCTCCCCGTAGCTAGTCCCCGCCAGCCCAGACATCCGGCCCAGGCCCCGGACATCCGATCTGTCGTGAGCAGCTGGACATCCGGCCACTAGCCCGGAAATCCGGACCGCACCTATCCAGGGAGCACCGAAGCTGGACCCCGCCAGCCCAGACATCCGGCCCCACCCCGGAAATCTGGCTCCTCGTGAAGGTCCGGACATCCGGCCCGACGCCCGGATGTCTGGCCCAGCCTTTCTGTGCACAGTAAAGGGCCGAGGCCCATGTAACCCGTCGCCCCCAGACTATATATACTCCCTCTCCCTCACGTTTTACGGTTAGCAAAGGATTAGTTCATTTTAGAGATAGAACTTTGCTCATCCATTCGGTTCTACTCCATCGAGAGACTGCGGCCTCTACGGAGAAGATCCATCGACTGGATTCAAGACCCCTCACGGGAAGACCCCTCGAGACCTCCTCTCGGAGAATAACTCGCTACCTATTGTATCGTCCTTTCTTGCGTTAGCATCTTGTATCACTCTTTATGTCCATGGATCTAGCACAAGTGTGATCTCTCCCGTTGATTTGAGTATTTCCCCTCGTGTTCGTCGTGTTCTTTGTAGGATCCACTCCATTTCTGTTGGGAATCGTAGCATAATTTTAAAATTTTCCTACGCTCACCAAGATGCATCTATGGAGTATACTAGCAACGAGGGGAAAGGAGTGCATCTACATACCCTTGTAGATCGCGAGCGGAAGCGTTCCAATGAACGTGGATGACGGAGTCGTACTCGTCGTGATTCAAATCACCGATGACCGAGTGCCGAACGGACGACACCTCCGCGTTCAACACACGTACGGTGCAGCGACGTCTCCTCCTTCTTGATCCAGCAAGGGGAAAGGAGAGGTTGATGGAGATCCAGCAGCACGACGGCGTGGTGGTGGATGTAGCGGGTCTCGGCAGGGCTTCGCCGAGCTTCTGCGAGAGGGAGAGGTGTAGCAGGGGAGGAGGGAGGCGCCCAAGGCTGTTGTTCTGCTACCCTCCCTCCCCCCTTTATATAGGCCCCCTGGGAGGGGGGGCGCCGGCCAGAACCCATCTGGTGGGGGGGGGGGCACGGCGGCCAGGGGGGTGCCTTGCCCCCCAAGGCAAGTGGGGCGCCCCCCCACCCTAGGGTTTCCAACCCTAGGCGTAGGGGGGAGGCCCATGGGGGGCGCCCAGCCCACTAGGGGCTGGTTCCCTTCCCACTTCAGCCCACGGGGCCCTCCGGGATAGGTGGCCCCACCCGGTGGACCCTCGGGACCCTTCCGGTGGTCCCGGTACAATACCGGTAACCCCCGAAACTTTCCCGGTGGCCGAAACTTGACTTCCTATATATAATTCTTCACCTCCGGACCATTCCGGAACTCCTCGTGACGTCCGGGATCTCATCCGGGACTCCGAAAAACTTTCGGGTTTCCGCATACACATATCTCTACAACCCTAGCGTCACCGAACCTTAAGTGTGTAGACCCTACGGGTTCGGGAGACATGCAGACATGACCGAGACGCCTCTCCGGTCAATAACCAACAGCGGGATCTGGATACCCATGTTGGCTCCCACATGTTCCACGATGATCTCATCGGATGAACCATGATGTCGAGGATTCAATCAATCCCGTATACAATTCCCTTTGTCAATCGGTATGTTACTTGCCCGAGATTTGATCGTCGGTATCCCAATACCTTGTTCAATCTCGTTACCGGCAAGTCTCTTTACTCGTACCACAATGCATGATCCCGTTACTAACGCCTTAGTCACATTGAGCTCATTATGATGATGCACTACCGAGTGGGCCCAGAGATACCTCTCCGTCACACGGAGTGACAAATCCCAGTCTCGATCTGTGCCAACCCAACAGACACTTTCGGAGATACCCGTAGTGCACCTTTATAGGCACCCAGTTACGTTGTGACGTTTGGCACACCCAAAGCACTCCTACGGTATCCGGGAGTTGCACGATCTCATGGTCTAAGGAAAAGATACTTGACATTGGAAAAGCTCTAGCAAACGAAACTACACGATCTTTTATGATATGCTTAGGATTGGGTCTTGTCCATCACATCATTCTCCCAATGATGTGATCCCGTTATCAATGACATCCAATGTCCATAGTCAGGAAACCATGACTATCTGTTGATCAACGAGCTAGTCAACTAGAGGCTTACTAGGGACACGTTGTGGTCTATGTATTCACACATGCACTACGATTTCCGGACAACACAATTATAACATGAATAATAGACAATTACCATGAACAAAGAAATATAATAATAACCATTTATTATTGCCTCTAGGGCATATTTCCAACAGTCTCCCACTTGCACTAGAGTCAATAATCTAGTTACATTGTGATGAGTCGAACACCCATTGCGTCCTGGTGTTGATCATGTTTTGCCCTAGGGAGAGGTTTAGTCAACGGATCTGCTACATTCAGGTCCGTATGTACTTTACAAATATCTATGTCTCCATTTTGAACACTTTCACGAATGGAGTTGAAGCGACGCTTGATATGCCTGGTCTTCCTGTGAAACCTGGGCTCCTTCGCAAGGGCAATAGCTCCAGTGTTGTCACAGAAGAGAGTCATCGGGCCCGACGCATTGGGAATCACCCCTAGGTCGGTAATGAACTCCTTCATCCAGACTGCTTCCTGTGCTGCCTCCGAGGCTGCCATGTACTCCGCTTCACATGTAGATCCCGCCATGACGCTTTGCTTGCAACTGCACCAGCTTACTGCTCCTCCATTCAAAATATACACGTATCCGGTTTGTGACTTCGAGTCATCCAGATCTGTGTCGAAGCTAGCGTCGACGTAACCCTTTACGACGAGCTCTTCGTCACCTCCATAAACGAGAAACATATCCTTAGTCCTCTTCAGGTACTTCAGGATATTCTTGACCACTGTCCAGTGTTCCATGCCGGGATTACTTTGGTACCTTCCTACCAAACTTACGGCAAGGTTTACATCAGGTCTGGTACACAGCATGGCATACATAATAGACCCTATGGCCGAGGCATAGGGGATGACACTCATCTTTTCTATATCTTCTGCCGTGGTCGGGCATTGAGCCGTGCTCAATTGCACACCTTGCAATACAGGCAAGAACCCCTTCTTGGACTGATCCATATTGAACTTCTTCAATATCTTGTCAAGGTATGTACTCTGTGAAAGACCAATGAGGCGTCTTGATCTATCTCTATAGATCTTGATGCCTAATATATAAGTAGCTTCTCCAAGGTCCTTCATTGAAAAACACTTATTCAAATAGGCCTTTATACTTTCCAAGAATTCTATATCATTTCCCATCAATAATATGTCATCCACATATAATAAGAGAAATGCTACAGAGCTCCCACTCACTTTCTTGTAAACACAGGCTTCTCCATAAGTCTGTGTAAACCCAAACGCTTTGATCATCTCATCAAAGCGAATGTTCCAACTCCGAGATGCTTGCACCAGCCCATAGATTGAGCGCTGGAGCTTGCATACTTTGTTAGCATTCTTAGGATCGACAAAACCTTCCGGCTGCATCATATACAACTCTTCCTTAAGGAAGCCGTTAAGGAATGCCGTTTTGACGTCCATCTGCCATATCTCATAATCATAGTATGCGGCAATTGCTAACATGATTCGGACGGATTTCAGCTTCACTACGGGTGAGAAAGTCTCATCGTAGTCAACCCCTTGAACTTGTCGATAACCCTTAGCGACAAGTCGAGCTTTGTAGATGGTCACATTACCATCCGCGTCCGTCTTCTTCTTAAAGATCCATTTGTTTTCTATGGCTCGCCGATCATCGGGCAAGTCAGTCAAAGTCCATACTTCGTTTTCATACATGGATCCTATCTCGGATTTCATGGCTTCTAGCCATTTGTCGGAATCCGGGCCCGCCATCGCTTCTTCATAGTTCGAAGGTTCACCGTTGTCTAACAACATGATTTCCAGGACAGGGTTGCCGTACCACTCTGGTGTGGAACGTGTCCTTGTGGACCTACGAAGTTCAGTAGTAACTTGATTCGAAGCTTCATGATCATCATCATTAACTTTCTCTCCAGTCGGTGTAGGCACCACAGGAACATTTTCCCGCGCTGCGCTACTTTCCGGTTCGGAAGGGGTGACTACCACCTCATCAAGTTCCACTTTCCTCCCACTCAATTCTTTCGAGAGAAACTCCTTCTCTAGAAAGGACCCGTTCTTGGCAACGAAGATCTTGCCTTCGGATCTGAGGTAGAAGGTATACCCAATAGTTTCCTTAGGGTATCCTATGAAAACGCATTTTTCCGACTTGGGTTCGAGCTTTTCAGGTTGAAGTTTCTTGACATAAGCATCGCATCCCCAAACTTTTAGAAACGACAGCTTAGGTTTCTTCCCAAACCATAATTCATATGGTGTCGTCTCAACGGATTTCGACGGAGCCCTATTTAAAGTGAATGCGGCAGTCTCTAAAGCATAGCCCCAAAATGAGAGCGGTAAATCGGTAAGAGACATCATAGATCGCACCATATCCAATAGAGTGCGATTACGACGTTCGGACACACCGTTTCTCTGAGGTGTTCCAGGCGGCGTGAGTTGTGAAACGATTCCACATTTCCTTAAGTGTGCACCAAACTCGTGACTTAAATATTCTCCACCACGATCTGATCGTAAGAATTTTATTTTTCTGTCACGTTGATTCTCAACCTCACTCTGAAATTCCTTGAACTTTTCAAAGGTTTCAGACTTGTGTTTCATTAGGTAGACATACCCATATCTACTTAAGTCATCAGTGAGAGTGAGAACATAACGATATCCTCCGCGAGCCTCAACACTCATTGGACCGCATACATCGGTATGTATGATTTCCAATAAGTTGGTTGCTCGCTCCATTGTTCCGGAGAACGGAGTCTTGGTCATCTTACCCATGAGGCATGGTTTGCACGTGTCAAATGATTCGTAATCAAGAGACTCCAAAAGTCCATCTGCATGGAGCTTCTTCATGCGCTTGACACCAATGTGACCAAGGCGGCAGTGCCACAAGTATGTGGGACTATCGTTATCAACTTTACATCTTTTGGTATTCACACTATGAATATGTGTAACATCACGTTCGAGATTCATCAAAAATAAACCATTGACCAGCGGGGCATGACCATAAAACATATCTCTCAAATAAATAGAACAACCATTATTCTCGGATTTAAATGAGTAGCCATCTCAAATTAAACGAGATCCAGATACAATGTTCATGCTCAAAGCTGGCACTAAATAACAATTATTGAGGTTTAAAACTAATCCCGTAGGTAGATGCAGAGGTAGCGTGCCGACGGCGATCACATCGACCTTGGAACCATTCCCGACGCGCATCGTCACCTCGTCCTTCGCCAGTCTCCGTTTATTCCGTAGTTCCTGTTTTGAGTTACAAATATGAGCAACCGCACCGGTATCAAATACCCAGGAGCTACTACGAGTACTGGTAAGGTACACATCAATTACATGTATATCACATATACCTTTGGTGTTGCCGGCCTTCTTGTCCGCTAAGTATTTGGGGCAGTTCCGCTTCCAGTGACCACTTCCCTTGCAATAAAAGCACTCAGTCTCAGGCTTGGGTCTATTCTTTGACTTCTTCCCAGTAACTGGCTTACCGGGCGCGGCAACTCCCTTGCCGTCCTTCTTGAAGTTCTTCTTACCCTTGCCCTTCTTGAACTTAGTGGTTTTATTCACCATCAACACTTGATGTTCTTTTCTGATCTCCCCCTCCGCTGATTTCAGCATTGAATATACCTCAGGAATGGTCTTTTTCGTCCCCTGCATATTGAAGTTCATCACAAAGCTCTTGTAGCTTGGTGGAAGCGACTGGAGGATTCTGTCAATGACCGCGTCATCCGGGAGATTAACTCCCAGCTGAGACAAGCGGTTGTGCAACCCAGACATTCTGAGTATGTGCTCACTAACAGAACTATTCTCCTCCATTTTACAGCTGAAGAACTTGTCGGAGACTTCATATCTCTCGACCCGGGCATGAGCTTGGAAAACCATTTTCAGCTCCTCGAACATCTCATATGCTCCATGTTTCTCAAAACGCTTTTGGAGACCCGGTTCTAAGCTGTAAAGCATGCCGCACTGAACGAGGGAGTAATCATCAGCACGCTGCTGCCAAGCGTTCATAACGTCTTGGTTCTCTGGGATTGGTGCATCACCTAGCGGTGCTTCTAAGACATAATCTTTCTTGGCTACTATGAGGATGATCCTCAGGTTCCGGACCCAGTCCGTATAGTTGCTGCCATCATCTTTCAGCTTGGTTTTCTCTAGGAACGCGTTGAAATTGAGGACAACGTTGGCCATTAGATCTACAAGACATAGTGTAAAGATTTTAGAGTAAGTTCATGATAATTAAGTTCATCTAATCAAATTACACAATGAACTCCCACTCAGATAGACATCCCTCTAGTCATCTAAGTGAAACATGATCCGAGTTAACTAGGCCGTGTCCGATCATCACGTGAGACGGACTAGTCAAGATCGGTGAACATCTCCATGTTGATCGTATCTTCTATACGACTCATGCTCGACCTTTCGGTCCTCCGTGTTCCGAGGCCATGTCTGTACATGCTAGGCTCGTCAAGTCAACCTAAGTGTATTGCGTGTGTTCCGAGGCCATGTCTGTACATGCTAGGCTCGTCAACACCCGTTGTATGCGAACGTTAGAATCTATCACACCCGATCATCACGTGGTGCTTCAAAACAACGAACCTTCGCAACAGTGCACAGTTAGGGTGAACACTTTCTTGAAATTATCATAAGGGATCATCTTACTTACTACCGTCGTTCTAAGCAAATAAGATGCAAAACATGATAAACATCACATGCAATCAAATAGTGACATGATATGGCCAATATCATTATGCTCCTTTGATCTCCATCTTCGGGGCACCATGATCATCTTCGTCACCGGCATGACACCATGATCTCCATCATCACGATCTCCATCATTGTGTCTTCATGAAGTCGTCACGCCAACGATTACTTCTACTTCTATGGCTAACGCGTTTAGCAACAAAGTAAAGTAATTTACATGGCGTTATTCAATGACACGCAGGTCATACAAAATAATAAAGACAACTCCTATGGCTCCTGCCGGTTGTCATACTCATCGACATGCAAGTCGTGATTCCTATTACAAGAATATGATCAATCTCATACATCACATATATCATTCATCACATCTTCTGGCCATATCACATCACATAACACATGCTGCAAAAACAAGTTAGACGTCCTCTAATTGTTGTTGCAAGTTTTACGCGGTTTGTAGGTTTCTAGCAAGAACGTTTCTTACCTACGTATGACCACAAAGTGATTTGCCAATTTCTATTTACCCTTCATAAGGACCCTTTTCATCGAATCCGTTCCGACTAAAGTAGGAGAGACAGACACCCGCTAGCCACCTTATGCAACTAGTGCATGTCATTCGGTGGAACCTGTCTCACGTAAGCGTACGTGTAAGGTCGGTCCGGGCCGCTTCATCCTACAATACCGCTGAAACAAGATACGACTAGTAGCGGCAAGAAGAATTGGAAACATCAACGCCCACAACTGCTTTGTGTTCTACTCGTGCATAGTAACTACGCATAGGCCTGGCTCATGATGCCACTGTTGGGAATCGTAGCATAATTTTAAAATTTTCCTACGCTCACCAAGATGCATCTATGGAGTATACTAGCAACGAGGGGAAAGGAGTGCATCTACATACCCTTGTAGATCGCGAGCGGAAGCGTTCCAATGAACGTGGATGACGGAGTCGTACTCGTCGTGATTCAAATCACCGATGACCGAGTGCCGAACGGACGGCACCTCCGCGTTCAACACACGTACGGTGCAGCGACGTCTCCTCCTTCTTGATCCAGCAAGGGGAAAGGAGAGGTTGATGGAGATCCAGCAGCACGACGGCGTGGTGGTGGATGTAGCGGGTCTCGGCAGGGCTTCGCCGAGCTTCTGCGAGAGGGAGAGGTGTAGCAGGGGAGGAGGGAGGCGCCCAAGGCTGTTGTTCTGCTGCCCTCCCTCCCCCCTTTATATAGGCCCCCTGGGAGGGGGGGCGCCGGCCAGAACCCATCTGGTGGGGGGGGGCGCGGCGGCCAGGGGGGTGCCTTGCCCCCCAAGGCAAGTGGGGCGCCCCCCCACCCTAGGGTTTCCAACCCTAGGCGTAGGGGGGAGGCCCATGGGGGGCGCCCAGCCCACTAGGGGTTGGTTCCCTTCCCACTTCAGCCCACGGGGCCCTCCGGGATAGGTGGCCCCACCCGATGGACCCCCGGGACCCTTCCGGTGGTCCCGGTACAATACCGGTAACCCCCGAAACTTTCCCGGTGGCCGAAACTTGACTTCCTATATATAATTCTTCACCTCCGGACCATTCCGGAACTCCTCGTGACGTCCGGGATCTCATCCAGGACTCCGAAAAACTTTTGGGTTTCCGCATACACATATCTCTACAACCCTAGCGTCACCGAACCTTAAGTGTGTAGACCCTACGGGTTCGGGAGACATGCAGACATGACCGAGACGCCTCTCCGGTCAATAACCAACAGCGGGATCTGGATACCCATGTTGGCTCCCACATGTTCCACGATGATCTCATCGGATGAACCACGATGTCGAGGATTCAATCAATCCCGTATACAATTCCCTTTGTCAATCGGTATGTTACTTGCCCGAGATTCGATCGTCGGTATCCCAATACCTTGTTCAATCTCGTTACCGGCAAGTCTCTTTACTCATACCACAATGCATGATCCCGTGACTAACACCTTAGTCACATTGAGCTCATTATGATGATGCATTACCGAGTGGGCCCAGAGATACCTCTCCGTCACACGGAGTGACAAATCCCAGTCTCGATCCGTGCCAACCCAACAGACACTTTCGGAGATACCCGTAGTGCACCTTTATAGCCACCCAGTTACGTTGTGACGTTTGGCACACCCAAAGCACTCCTACGGTATCCGGGAGTTGCACGATCTCATGGTCTAAGGAAAAGATACTTGACATTGGAAAAGCTCTAGCAAACGAAACTACACGATCTTTTATGCTATGCTTAGGATTGGGTCTTGTCCATCACATCATTCTCCCAATGATGTGATCCCGTTATCAATGACATCCAATGTCCATAGTCAGGAAACCATGACTACCTGTTGATCAACGAGCTAGTTAACTAGAGGCTTACTAGGGACACGTTGTGGTCTATGTATTCACACATGCATTACGATTTCCGGACAACACAATTATAACATGAATAATAGACAATTACCATGAACAAAGAAATATAATAATAACCATTTATTATTGCCTCTAGGGAATATTTCCAACAATTTCATGAAAGATCGGGCATCTAGGGTTCTACCCTACATCATCTTGGTATCATGAGCCAAGGTTGATCATGAATTTGGAGCCCTTACCCTTTGTTTTCTAGCCTAGTTTTGTTGATTTTGTCCTGATTTCGAAAATTCCCCACAAAAATAGCCCCCCAATTTTTTTTGTGATTTGTTGGTGTGATGATGTTTTGTTGGATTTGATCCGTCGATTTTATGTGTTACTCGTAGACCTTACTTCTCCTAACTTTTCTCCCCATTCCATCCACGAAACCCCTCGAATTTTGCCTCGAAAATCTCTTTTTTCCCACGAGATCCACCGAGTTCGTCCACGGAGCCAGGACCTGGACATCCGGCCTGATGGAAATATGCCATAGAGGCAATACTAAAATGGTTATTATTACATTTCCTTAATCACGATAAAGTTTTTTTATTCATGCTAGACTTGTATTGACCGGAAACTTAAATACTTGTGTGGATACATAAACAAATACGTGTCCCTAGTGAGCCTCTACTACACTAGCTCGTTGATCAAAGATGGTTAAGGTTTCCTAACCATAGACATGAGTTGTCATTTGATAACGGGATCGCATCACTAAGAGAATGATGTGATGGACAAGACCCATCCGTTAGCTTAGCATAGTGATCGTTCAGTTTATTGCTATTGCTTTCTTCATGTAAAATACATATTCCTTCGACTATGAATTTATGCAACTCCCAGATACACGAAGAAATACCTTGTGTGCTATCAAACGTCACAACGTAACTGGGTGATCATAAAGATGCTCTACAGGTATCTCCAAAGGTGTTTGTTGAGTTGGCATAGCTCGAAATTAGGATTTGTCACTCCGAGTATAAGAGAGGTATCTCTCGGCCCTCTCGGTAATACACATCATAAGAAACCTTGCAAGCAAAGTGACTAATGAGTTAGTTGCAAGATGATGTATTACGGAACGAGTAAAGAGACTTGCCGGTAATGAAATTGAACTAGGTACGAAGATATCGACGATCGAATCTCGGGCAAGTAACATACCGATGGACAAAGGGAATTACGTATGTTGTCATAACGGTTCGACCGATAAAGATATTCGTAGAATATGTAGGAGCCAATATGGGCATCTAGGTTCCGCTATTGGTTATTGACCGGAGAGGTGTCTCGGTCATGTCCACATAGTTCTTGAACCCGTAGGGTCCGCACGCTTAATGTTTGTTGATGATATAGTGTTATATGAGTTATATGATTTGGTGACCGAATGTTGTTCGGAGTCCCGGATGTGATCACGGACATGATGAGGAGTCTCAAAATGGTCGAGAGGTACAAATTGATATATAGGACGATGGTATTCGGACACCGGAAGTGTTTCGGGGTGTACCGGGTGATCATCGGAGTACCGGAGCGGGTACCGGACACCCCCGGGAGGTTAGTGGGCCTATTGGGCCATAAGAGGGGAGCACACCAGCCCAAAAGGGGCTGGCGTGCCTCCCATGGCAGCCGCCCTAGTGGGGAAAGGAAAGGGGGGATTCGGCCTCCCCCTTCCTTCCTCTCCCCCCTTTCCTTCCCCCTCCAACAAATATGGCAGGGGTCGCGGCCAAGGGCAGGAGCCCAAGTAGGATTCAGACCTACTTGGAGCGCCCTTTGGCCTCTACCCTCTCCCTCCCACCTATATATATGTGGGGGGCACCTAGCACACGCCAGACAATTGCCTAGCCGTGTGCGGCGCCCCCCTCCATCGTTTACACCCCCGGTCATATTTTCGTAGTGCTTAGGCGAAGCCGTGCGGAGATCACTTCACCATCACCGTCACCATGCCATCGTGCTGCCAGAAATCATCTACTACCTCGCCGTCTTGCTGGATCAAGAAGGTGGAGGACGTCACTGAGCTGAACGTGTGCAGAACACGAAGGTGTCGTACGTTCGGTACTTGATCGGTTGGAGCGCGAAGAAGTTCGACTACATCAACCGCGTTGTTAAACGCT
This sequence comes from Triticum aestivum, assembly GCF_018294505.1. Classification (NCBI taxonomy): domain Eukaryota; kingdom Viridiplantae; phylum Streptophyta; class Magnoliopsida; order Poales; family Poaceae; genus Triticum; species Triticum aestivum. Next base: position 268,161,990 of record NC_057814.1, on the reverse strand, counting down.
TCCGCTTACGGCCTATGAGGGTACATAGACACGCTCTCCCCCTCATTGCTATGCATCTCCATGGATAGATCTTGCGTCTGCGTATTTGTTTTCCATGCAATGTTTCCCAACAGTGGCATCCAAGCCAGGTCTATGCGTAGATGATATGCACGAGTAGAACACAAAGAGTTGTGGGCGGTGATAGTCATACTGCTTACCACCAACGTCTTATTTTGATTCAGCGGTATTGTGGGATGAAGCGGCCCGGACCAACCTCACATGTCCACGCACATGAGACCGGTTCCACCGAATGACATGCAACTATTTTTGCATAAAGGTGGCTGGCGGGTGTCTGTTTCTCCTACTTTAGTTGAATCGAATTTGACTACGGCCGGTCCTTGAAGAAGGTTAAAACAACAAACTTGATGAAAGACCGTTGTGGTTTTTGCGTAGGTAAAAATGGTTCTTGCTAGAAGCCCATAGCAGCCACGTAAAACTTGGAACAACAATGTAGAGGATGTCTAACTTGTTTTTGCACGGCATGTTGTGATGTGATATGGTCAAGATATGATATGATATATGTTGATGTATGAGATGATCATGTTTTTTAATATCGACAACCGGCATGAGCCTTAGGGTTGTCTCTTTATTGTATGAAGTGCAAGTGTCATGTAATTGCTTTACTTTATCACTATGCGTTAGCGATAGTTGTAGAAGCAATAGTTGGCGTGACGACCTCGACACAACGACGCTACGATGGAGATCAAGGTGTCAAGCCAGTGACGATGGAGATCATGACGTTGCTTTGGAGATGGAGATGAAAAGCACAAGATGATGATGGTAATATCATGTCACATATTTTGATTGCATGTGATGTTTATCTTTTATGCATCTTATCTTGCTTAGAACGGTGGTAGCATTATAAGATGATCCCTTCACTTAATTTCAAGATAAAAGTGTTCTCCCTGAGTATGCACCGTTGCTACAGTTCGTCATTTCAAGACACCACGTGATGATCGGGTGTGATAGACTCTACGTTCACCTACAATGGGTGTAAGACAGTTTTGCACATCCAGAATACTTGGGTTAAACTTGACGAGCCTAGCATGTACAAACATGGTCTCGGAACACTGGAGACCGAAAGGTCGAACATGGATCATATAGTAGATATGATCAACATAGAGATGTTCGCCATTAATGACTACCCATCTCACGTGATGATCGGACATGGGTTAGTTGATTTGGATCACGTATGATGTCGGCTAGGACTACGTCGGTATTTCCCCAAAGAGGAAGGGATGATGCAGCACAACGACGGTAGGTACTTCCCTCAGTGATGAAACCAAGCTTATCGAACCAGTAGGAGAACCAAGCAACACAACGTAAACATCCCCTGCACACAAATAACAACCACTCGCAACCCGACATGTTAAAGGGGTTGCCAATCCCTTTCGGGTAACGGTGCCAGAAATTGGTGCGTGGACGGGATAAAGTTGTAATAGATTGAATAAATAGATCACAAATAAAATAAAGTGCAGCAAAGTATTTTTGTATCTTTGGTTTAATAGATCTGAAAATAAATGCAAAGGAAAAGTAGATCGCAAAGGCAAATATATGAGAAAGAGACCCAGGGGCCGTAGGTTTCACTAGTGGCTTCTCTCGAGAAAAATAGCAAACGGTGGGTGAACAAATTACTGTTGGGCAATTGATAGAACTTCAAATAATCATGATGATATCCAGGCAATGATCATTATATAGGCATCACGTCCAAGATTAGTAGACCGACTCCTGCCTGCATCTACTACTATTACTCCACACATCGACCGCTATCTAGCATGCATCTAGTGTATTAAGTTCATGGAAAAACAGAGTAATGCAATAAGAACGATGACATGATGTAGACAAGATCTATCTATGTAGAGATAGACCCCATCGTTTTATCCTTAGTAGCAACGATACATGCGTGTCGGTTCCCCTGCTGTCACTGGGATCAAGCACCGTAAGATCGAACCCACTACAAAGCACCTCTTCCCATTGCAAGATAAATAGATCAAGTTGGTCAAACAAAACCCAAATATCGGAGAAGAAATACGAGGCTATAAGAGATCATGCATAAAAGAGATCAAAGAAACTCAAATACTTTCATGGATATAAAAAGGATATAACTGATCATAAACTCAAAGTTCATCAGATCCCAACAAACACAGCAAAAAGAGTTACATCATATGGATCTCCAAGAGACCATTGTATTGAGAATTCGGCAAGAGAGAGGAAGCACTCTAGCTACTAACTACGGACCCGAAGGTCTACAAAGAACTACTCACGCATCATCGGAGAAGCACCAATGGAGGTGGTGATCTAGATTTGATCTGGTGGTTCTGGACTCTGCGGCGGCTGGATCAATATTTTGTCGACTCCCCTAGAGTTTTGGGAATATTGGGGTATTTATAGAGCAAAAGGCGGTATGGGGGGCACCTGAGGTGGGCACAACCCACCAGGGCGCGCCTGGGCCTCCTGGCGCACCCTGGTGGGTTGTGCTCTCCTCGGAGCACCCCCAGGCACAGCCAGGGCCCATTAGGTGTCTTCTGGTCAACAAAATTCTTCGTGAAGTTTTGTTGCATTTGGACTTTGTTTGATATTGATTTCCTACAATGTAAAAAACATGCAGAAAACAACTACTGGCACTTGGCACTGTGTCAATAGGTTAGTACAAAAAATGATATAAAATGATTATAAAACATCCAAGATTGATAATATAACAGCATGGAACAATAAAAAATTATAGATACGTTGGAGACGTATCAACGTATCACTTAGATGACTTGAGGGATGTCTATTTAAGTGGGAGTTCTTTAGTAATTTGATTAATTGAACTTAATTTATCATGAACTTAGTCTTATAGTTTTGCATATCTATGTTGTAGATCAATAGCCCGAGCCACCGTTCCCCTGAATTTTAATGCGTTCCTAGAGAAAACTAAGTTGAAAGATGATGGTAGCAACTACACGGACTGGGTCCGTAGCTTGAGGATTATCCTCACTGCTACACAGAAGAATTATGTCCTTGATGCACCGCTAGGTGATAAACCTGTTGCAGGAGCAGATGCAGACGTTATGAACGTTTTGCAAGCTTGCTATGATGACTACTTGATAGTTTAGTGCGCCATGCTTTACGGCTTAGAACCGGGACTTCAAAAACGTTTTGAACACCACAAAGCATATTAGATGTTCCAAGAGCTAAAAATTGGTATTTCAGATTCATGCCCGTGTCAAGAGGTATGAGACCTCTGACAAGTACTTTGCCTACAAGATGGAGGAGAATAGCTTAGCCAGTGAGCATGTACTTAGAATGTTTGGGTACTGCAATCGCTTGAATCAAGTGGGAGTTAATCTTCCAGATAAGATAGTGATTGACGGTGTTCTCTAGTCACTATCTCCAAGCTAATAGAACTTCGTGATGAACTATAATATGCAAGGGATGACAAAAAAGATTCCCAAGCTCTTCGCAATGCTGAAATTGGCGAAGGTAGAAATCAAGAAAGAGCATCAAGTGTTGATGGTTAACAAGACCACTAGTTTCAAGAAAAAGGGCGAGGGAAAGAAAGGGAACTTCAAGAAGAATGGCAAGCAAGTTGCCACTCCCGTGAAGAAGCCCAAAGCTAGTCCCAAGCCTTAAACTGAGTGCTTCTACTGCGAAGGAAATGGTCACTGGAAGTGGAACTGTCCCAAAATACTTGGTGGATAAGAAGGATGGCAAAGTGAACAAAGGTATATTTGATATACATGTTATTGATGTGTATTCTACTAGTGTTCATAGTAACTCCTAGGTATTTGATACCGGTTCATTTGCTAAGATTAGCAGCTCAAAATAGGAGTTGCAGAGACTAGTTAAAAGCAAGGTGACGATGTGTGTTGGCTAAGATTAGTAACTCAAAACAGGAGTTGCAGAGACTAGTTAAAAGCAAGGTGACGATGTGTGTTGGAAATGATTCCAAGGTTGATATGATCACCATCGCACACTCCCTCTACCTTCGAGATTAGTGTTGAACCTAAATAAATGTTATTTGGTGTTTGCGTTGAGCATGAATATGATTAGATCATGTTTATTGCAATACGGTTATTCATTTAAGTTAGAGAATAATTGTTATTCTGTTTACATGAATAAAACCTTCTATGGTCATACACCCAATGTGAATGGTTTATTGAATCTCGATCGTAGTGATACACATATTCATAATATTGATGCCAAAATATGCAAAGTTGATCAGGATAGTGCAACATACTTGTGGCACTGCTGTTTAGGTCATATTGGTGTAAATCGCATGAAGAAACTCCATGCAGATGGACTTTCGGAATCACTTGATTATGAATCATTTGATACTTGCGAACCATGCCTCATGGGCAAGATGACTAAAACTCCGTTCTCCGGAACAACGGAGCGAGCTAATGACTTATTGGAAATAATATATAACGATGTATGCAGTCTGATGAGTGTTGAAGCATGCGACAAGTATCGTTATTTTCTGACCTTCGCAGAAGATTTGAGTAGGTATGGGTATATCTAGTTGATGAAACACAAGTCTAAAACATTTGAAAAGTTCAAAGAATTTCAGAGTGATGTGGAGAATCATCGTAACAAGAAAATAAAGTTTCTACGATCTGATCGCAGAGGCAAATATTTGAGTTATGAGTTTGGCCTTTATTTAAATCAATGTGGAATTGTTTCACAACTCACGCCACCTGGAACACCACAATGTAATGGTGTGTCCGAACGTCGTAACAATACTTTATTGGTTATGGTACGTTCTATGATGTCTCTTACCGATTTACCACTATTGTTTTGGGGTTATGCATTAGAGACAACCGCATTCACGTTAAATAGGGCACCATCTAAATCCGTTGAGACAACACCGTATGAACTATGGATTGGCAAGAAACCTAAGCCGTCGTTTCTTAAAGTTTGGGGTTGCGACACTTATGTCAAAAGGCTTCAGCCTGATAAGCTCGAACCCTAATCGGAGAAGTGCGTCTTCATAGGATACCCTAAGGTAACAATTGGGTACACCTTCTACCACAGATCCGAAGGCAAGATCTTTGTTCCAAAGAATGGAACATTTCTAGAGAAGGAGTTTCTCTCGAAAGAAGTGAGTGGGAGGAAAGTAGAACTTGATGAGGTAATTGTACCTTCTCTCAATTTGGAAACTAGCACATCAGAGAAATCCGTTCCCGTGATGCCTACACCAACTGGAGAGGAAGCTAATGATTATGATCATGAAACTTCACATCAAGTTACTACTAGACCTCGTAGGTCGAACAGGGCACGTTCCGCACCAGAGTGGTAGGTAATCCTGTCCTAAAAGACATGTTACTAGACCATGGCGAACCTACGAACTATGAAGAAGCTATGATGAGCCCAGATTCCGATAGATGGCTTGAGGACATGAAATCTGAGATAGGATCCATGTATGAGAACAAAGTGTGGACTTTGGTGGACTCGCCCGATGATCGGCAAGCCATTGAGAATAAATGGATCTTCAAGAAGAAGAAAGACGCTGATGGTAATGTCACCATCTACAAAGCTTGACTTGTCGCGGAAGGTTTTTGACAAGTTCAAGGGGTTGACTATGATGAGACCTTCTCAGCCGTAGCGATGCTTAAGTCAGTCCGAATCATGTTAGCAATTGCCGCATTTTGTAATTATGAAATCTGGCAAATGGATGTTAAAACTGCATTCCCTAATGGATTTCTTAAAGAAGAGTTGTATATGATGCAACCAAAAGGTTTTGTCGATCCTAAAGGTGCTAACGAAGTGTGCAAGCTCCAGCGATCCATCTATGGACTGGTGCAAGCATCTCGGAGTTGGAATATACGTTTTGATGAGGTGATCAAAGCATATGGTTTTATATAGACTTACGGTGAATCCTGTATTTACAAGAAAGTGAGTGGGAGCTCTGTAGCATTTCTGATATTATATGTGGATGTATTGATTGGAAATGATATAGAATTTCTGGATAGCATAAAAGGATACTTGAATAAGAATTTTTCAATGAAAGACCTCGGTGAAGCTTCTTATATATTGGGCATCAAGATCTATAGGGATAGATTGAGACGCTTAATAGACTTTCACAAAGCACATACCTTGATAAAGTTTTGAAGAAGTTCAAAAATGGATCAGTCAAAGAAAGGGTTCTTGTCTGTGTTACAAGGTGTGAACTTGAGTAAGACTCAAAGCCCGATCACGGCAGAAGATAGAGAGAGAATGAAAGTCATTCCCTATGCCCCAGCCATAGGTTCTATAAAGTATGACATGATGTGTACCATACCTGTCGTGTGCCTTGCCATGAGTTTGGCAATGGGGGTTGATACGTCTCCAACGTATCTATAATTTTTGATTGTTCCATGCTATATTATATTCTGTTTTGTATGTTTAATGAGCTTTATTATACACTTTTATATTATTTTTGGGACTAATCTATTAACCGGAGGCCCAGCCCAAATTGCTGTTTTTTGCCTATTTCAGTGTTTCGAAGGAAAAGGATATCAAACAGAGTCCAAACGGAATGAAACCTTTGGGAACGTGATTTTCGAAACAAACGTGATCCAGAGGACTTGGAGTCTACGTAAAGCAATCAACGAGGAAGGAACGAGGCAGGGGGCGCGCCCACCTCCCCTAGGCGCGCCCTCCACCCTCGTGGGCCCCTCGTTGCTCCACCGACGTACTTCTTCCTCCTATATATACCCATATACCCTGGAAACATCAGATACGGAGCCAAAACCCTATTTCCACCGCCACAACCTTCTGTACCCGTGAGATCCCGTCTTGGGGCCTTTTCCGGCGCTCCGCCGGAGGGGGCATTGATCACGGAGGGCTTCTACATCAACACCATAGCCTCTCGGATGATGTGTGAGTAGTTTACCTCAGACCTTCGGGTCCATAGTTATTAGCTAGATGGCTTCTTCTCTCTCTTTGGATCTCAATACAAAGTTCTCCTCGATCTTCTTGGAGATCTATTCGATGTAATCTTCTTTTGCGGTGTGTTTGTCGAGATTCGATGAATTGTGGATTTATGATCAAGTTTATCTATGAACAATATTTGAATCTTCTCTGAATTTTTTATATGTATGATTGGTTATCTTTGCAAGTCTCTTCGAATTATCAGTTTGGTTTGGCCTACTAGATTGATCTTTCTTGCAATGGGAAAAGTGCTTAGCTCTGGGTTCAATCTTGTGGTGTCCTTTCCCAGTGACAGCAGGGGCAGCAAGGCACGTATTGTATTGTTGCCATCGAGGATAAAAAGATGGGCTTTATATCATATTGCATGATTTTATCCCTCTACATCATGTCATCTTACTTAAAGCATTACTCTGTTCTTATGAACTTAATACTCTAGATGCATGATGGATAGCGGTCGATGTGTGGAGTAATAGTAGTAGATGCAGAATTGTTTCGGTCTACTTGTCATGGACGTGATGCCTATATACATGATCATACCTAGATATTCTCATAACTATGCTCAATTCTATCAATTGCTCGACAGTAATTCGTTTACCCATCGTAATACTTATGTTCTTGAGAGAAGCCACTAGTGAAACCTATGGCCCTCGGGTCTATCTTCCATCATATTAATCTTCCAACACTTAGCTATTTTTATTGCCGTTTATTTTACTTTGCATCTTTATTTCTCTTGATCATAAAAACACCAAAAATATTGTCTTATCATATCTATCACATCTCACTCTCATAAGTGACCGTGAAGGGATTGACAACCCATTTATCGCGTTGGTTGTGAGGTTCTTATTTGTTTGTGTAGGTGCGTGGGACTCGAGCGTGATCTCCTACTGGATTGATACCTTGGTTATCAAAAACTGAGGGAAATACTTACGCTACTTTACTGCATCACCTTTCCTCTTTAAGGGAAAACCAACGCAATGCTCAAGAGGTAGCAAGAAGGATTTCTGGCGCCGTTGCCAGGGAGATTTGCGCCAAGTCAAGACATACCAAGTACCCATCACAAACTCTTATCCCTCGCATTACATTATTTGCCATTTGCCTCTCGTTTTCCTCTCCCCCACTTCACCCTTGCCGTTTTATTCGCCCTCTCTTTTCCGTTCGCCTCTTTTTCGCTTGCTTCTTGTTTGCTCGTGTGTTGGATTGCTTGCTTGTCACGATGGCTCAAGATAATACTAAATTGTGTGACTTTACCAATACCAACAACAGTGATTTTCTTAGCACTCCGATTGCTCCTCTTACCGATGCTGAATCTTGTGAAATTAATGCTGCTTTGTTGAATCTTGTCATGAAAGATCAATTTTCCGGCCTTCCTAGTGAAGATGCCGCTACCCATCTAAATAGCTTCGTTGATTTGTGTGATATGCAAAAGAAGAAAGATGTGGACAATGATATTGTTAAATTGAAGCTATTTCCTTTTTCGCTTAGAGATCGTGCTAAAGCTTGGTTTTCGTCTTTGCCTAAAAATAGTATTGATTCATGGAATAAGTGCAAAGATGCTTTTATCTCTAAGTATTTTCCTCTCGCTAAAATCATCTCTCTTAGAAACGATATCATGAATTTTAAGCAACTTGATCATGAACATGTTGCACAAGCTTGGGAGAGGATGAAATTAATGATACGTAATTGCCCTACACATGGTTTGAATCTTTGGATGATTATACAAACTTTTTTATGCCGGATTGAATTTTGCTTCTAGAAATCTTTTAGATTCGGCCGCGGAAGGCACTTTTATGGAAATCACTTTAGGAGAAGCTACTAAACTCCTAGATAATATTATGGTTAATTATTCTCAATGGCACACCGAAAGATCTACTAATAAAAAGGTGCACGCGATAGAAGAAATTAATGTTTTGAGTGGAAAGATGGATGAACTTATGAAATTATTTGCTATTAAAAGTGTTTCTTCTGATCCTAATGATGTGACTTTTTCTACCTTGATTGAGAATAATAATGAATCTATGGATGTGAATTTTGTTGGTAGGAATAATTTCGATAACAACGCGTATAGAGGAAACTTTAATCCTAGGCCATTCCCTAGTAATTCCTCTAATAATTATGGTAATTCCTACAACAATTCTTATGGAAATTTTAATAAGATGCCCTCTCAATTTGAGACCAGTGTTAAGGAGTTTATGAATTCGCAAAAGAATTTCAATGCTTTGCTTGAAGAAAAATTGCTTAAGGTTGATGAATTGGCTAGGAACGTTGATATAATTTCTCTTGATGTTGATTCTTTGAAACTTAGATCTATTCCACCTAAGCATGATATCAATGAGTCTCTCAAAGCCATGAGAATTTCCATTGATGAGTGCAAAGAAAGAACCGCTAGGATGCGTGCTAAGAAAGATTGCTTTGTGAAAGCGTGTTCTTCTAGTTTCTATGAAAATAAAGATGAAGATCTAAAAGTTATTGATGTGTCTCCTATTAAATATTTGTTTTTCAATATGAACCTTGATAATGATGGGACTGGAGATGAGTCACCTTTACCTAGAAGGCGTCCCAAAAATTCGGAGTTTTTAGATCTTGATGCAAAAATTGGTAAAAGTGGGATTGAAGAGATCAAAACTTTAGATATTAATGAACCCACTATTTTGGATTTTAAGGAATTTAATTATGATAATTGCTCTTTGATAGATTGTATTTCCTTGTCGCAATCCGTGCTAAATTCTCCCCATGCTTATAGTCAAAATAAAGCTTTTACTAAACATATCGTTGATGCTTTAATGCAATCTTATGAAGAAAAACTTGAGTTGGAAGTTTCTATCCCTAGAAAACTTTCTGATGAGTGGGAACCTATTATTAAAATTAGAATTAAAGATCATGAATGCTATGCTTTGTGTGATTTGGGTGCTAGTGTTTCCACGATTCCAAAAACCTTGTGTGATTTGCTAGGATTCCGTGAATTTGATGATTGTTCTTTAAACTTGCACCTTGCGGATTCCACTATTAAGAAACATATGGGAAGAATTAATGATGTTCTTATTGTTGCAAATAGGAACTATGTGCCCGTAGATTTCATTGTTCTTGACATAGATTGCAATCCTTCATGTCCTATTATTCTTGGTAGACCTTTCCTTAGAACGATTGGTGCAATTATTGATATGAAGGAAGGGAATATTAGATTCCAATTTCCATTAAGGAAAGGTATGGAACACTTTCCTAGAAAGAAAATAAAATTATCATATGAATCTATTATGAGAGCTACTTATGGATTGCCTACCAAAGATGGCAATACCTAGATCTATCCTTGTTTTTATGCCTAGCTAGGGGCGTTAAAAGATAGCGCTTGTTGGGAGGCAACCCAATTTTATTTTAGTTTTTTGGTTTTTTGCTTTTGTTTAGGAATAAATATTTGATCTAGCCTCTGGTTAGATTTTTTAATGTTTTAATTAGTGTTTGTGCCAAGTGAAACCTATAGGATCTTCTTGGATGATAGTTATTTGATCTTGCTGAAAATTCCAGAAACTTTCTGTTCACGAAAACAATTGTTTAAAATCACCAGAACGTGATAAAATATTGATTCCAATTGAAGTAGATCAATAAACAAATTGTCTAGGTCGTCCTATTTGGTAGAATTGTTTGAGTTCCAGAAGTTTGCGTTAGTTACAGATTACTACAGACTGTTCTGTTTTTGACAGATTCTGTTTTTCGTGTGTTGTTTGCTTATTTTGATGAATCTATGGCTAGTAAAAGAGTTTATAAACCATAGACAAGTTGAAATACAGTATGTTTAACACCAATATAAATAAATAATAAGTTCAATACAGTACCTTGAAGTGGTGTTTTGTTTTCTTTCGTTAACGGAGCTCACGAGATTTTTTGTTGAGTTTTGTGTTGTGAAGTTTTCAAGTTTTGGGTAAAGATTTGATGGATTATGGAACAAGGAGTGGAAAGACACTAATCTTGGGGATGCCCATGGCACCCCAAGGTAATCTAAGGACACCAAAAAGCCAAAGCTTGGGGATGCCCCGGAAGGCATCCCCTCTTTCGTCTTCGTCCATCGGTAACTTTACTTGGAGCTATATTTTTATTCACCACATGATATGTGTTTTGCTTGGAGCGTCTTGTATGATTTGAGTCTTTGATTTCTAGTTAACCACAATCACTTTCTGTACACACCTTTTGAGAGAGACACACATGATTCGGAATTTATTAGAATACTCTATTTGCTTCACTTATATCTTTTGAGCTATATAGTTTTTGCTCTAGTGCTTCACTTATTTCTTTTAGAGCACGGTGGTGGATTTGTTTTATAGAAACTATTGTTCTCTCATGATTCACTTATATTATTTTGAGAGTCCTACAAAACAGCATGGTAATTTGCGTTAATCATAAAAATTGGTCCTAATATGATAGGCATCCAAGATTAGTAAAAAACAATTCTTATGAGTGTGTTGAATACTATGAGAAGTTTGATGCTTGATAATTGTTTTGAGATATGAAGATGGTGATATTAGAGTCATGCTAGGTGAGTGGTTATGAATTTGAGAAATACTTGTGTTAAAGTTTGTGATTCCCGTAGCATGCACGTATGGTGAACCGTTATGTGATGAAGTCGGAGCATGATTTATTTATTGATTGTCTTCCTTATGAGTGGTGGTCGGGGAAGAGCGCTGGTCTTTTCCTACCAATCTATCCCCCTAGGAGCATGCGCGTAATACTTTGCTTTGATAACTTATAGATTTTTGCAACAAGTATATGAGTTCTTTATGACTAATGTTGAGTCCATGGATTATACGCACTCTCATCCTTCCACCATTGCTAGCCTCTCTAATACCGCACACTTTTCGCCGGCATCATACACCCACCATATACCTTCCTAAAAACAGCCACCATACCTACCTATCATGGCATTTCCATAGCCATTCCAAGATGTATTGCCATGCAACTTACCACCGTTCCGTTTACTATGGCACGCGCCATCATTGTCATATTGCTTTGCATGATCATGTAGTTGACATCGTATTTGTGCCAAAGCCACCGTTCATAATTCTTTCATACATGTCACTCTTGATTCATTGCATATCCCGGTACACCGCCGGAGGCATTTACATAAAGTCATATTTTATTCTAAGTATTGAGTTGTAATTCTTGAGTTGTAAGTAAATAAAAGTGTGATGATCATCATTATTAGAGCATTGTCCCAAGTGAGGAAAGGATGATGGAGACTATGATTCCCCCACAAGTCGGGATGAGACTCCGGACGAAAAAAAGAGGCCATAAAAAGAGAGAGAAAAGGCCCAAATAAAAAAAAGAGAAGGGACAATGCTACTATCCTTTTTCCACACTTGTGCTTCAAAGTAGCACCATGATCTTCATGATAGAGAGTCTCCTATGATATCACTTTCATATAATAGTGGCAATTTTTCATTATAGAACTTGGCTTGTATATTCCAATGATGGGCTTCCTCAAAATGCCCTAGGTCTTCATGAGCAAGCGAGTTGGATGCACACCCACTTAGTTTCTTTTGTTGAGCTTTCATATACTTATAACTCTAGTGCATCCGTTGCATGGCAATCCCTACTCACTCGCATTGATATCTATTAATGGGCATCTCCATAGCCCGTTGATACACCTAGTTGATGTGAGACTATCTTCTCCTTTTTTGTCTTCTCCACAACCACCATTCTATTCCACATATAGTGCTATGTCCATGGCTCACGCTCATGTATTGCGTGAAGATTGAAAAAGTTTGAGAACACCAAAAGTATGAAACAATTGCTTGGCTTGTCATCGGGGTTGTGCATGATTTAAATATTTTGTGTAGTGAAGATAGAGCATAGCCAGACTATATGATTTTGTAGGGATAACTTTCTTTGGCCATGTTATTTTGAGAAGACATAATTGCTCAGTTAGTATGCTTGACGTATTATTATTTTTATGTCAATATTAAACTTTTATCTTGAATGTTTCAGATCTGAATATTCATACCACAAATAAGAGAATTACATTGAAAATTATGCTAAGTAGCATTCCACTTCAAAAATTCTGTTTTTATCATTTACCTACTCGAGGACGAGCATGAATTAGGGGTACAATAGTGATCCAGGAGTGGGCCACTGGACAACGGTAAAAATTATCCTTAGGTACCTGAAAAGGACTAAGGAAATGTTTCTCGATTATGGAGGTGATAAAGATTTCATCGTAAAGGGATACATCGATGCAAGCTTTAACACCAAAGCAGATGACTCTGAGTCTCAATCTGGATATGTATTGAACGTGGGAGCAATTAGCTAGAGTAGCTCCATGCAGAGCATTGTGGACATAGAAATTTGCAAAATACATACGGATCTGAATGTGGCAGACCCGTTGACTAGACCTCTCTCACAAGCAAAACATGATCACACCTTAGTACTCTTTGAGTGTTAATCACATGACGATGTGAACTAGATTATTGGCTCTAGTAAACTCTTTGGGTGTTAGTCACATGGCGATGTGAACTAGATTATTGACTCTAGTGCAAGTATGGGACTGATGGAAATATGCCCTAGAGGCAATAATAAAATGGTTATTATTATATTTCCTTAATCATGATAAAGGTTTATAATTCATGATAGAATTGTATAGACCGGAAACTTAAATACATGTGTGGATACATAGACAAATACTGTGTCCCTAGTGAGCCTCTAGTAGACTAGCTCGTTGATCAAAGATGGTCAAGGTTTCCTAACCATAGACATGATTTGTCATTTGATAACCAGATCACATCATTAGGAGAATGATGTGATGGACAAGACCCATCCGTTAGCTTAGCATATTGATCGTTTAGTTTATTGCTATTGCTTTCTTCATGCAAATACGTATTCCTTCGACTATGAGATTATGCAAATCCCGGATACCGGAGGAATACCTTGTGTGCTATCAAACGTCACAACGTAACTGGGTGATCATAAATATGCTCTATAGGTATCTTCAAAGGTGTTTGTTGAGTTGGCATAGATCGAGATTAGGATTTGTCACTCCGAGTATCGGACAGGTATCTCTGGGCCCTCTCGGTAATACACATCATAAGAAGCCTTGCAAGCAAAGTTACTAATGAGTTAGTTGCAGGATGATGTATTACAGAATGATTAAAGAGACTTGTCGGTAATGAAATTGAACTAGGTATGAAGATACCAACGACCGAATCTCGGGCAAGTAACATACCCATGGACACAGGGAATTACGTATGTTGTCATAACGGTTCGACCGATAAAGATCTTCGTAGAATATGTAGGAGCCAATATGGGCATCCAGGTTCCGCTATTGGTTATTGACCGGAGAGGTGTCTCGGTAATGTCTACATAGTTCTCGAACCCGTAGGGTCTGCACGCTTAACGTTCGTTAATGATATAGTGTTATGTGAATTATATGATTTGGTGACCGAATGTTGTTGTGTCCTGGATGTGATCACGAACATGACGATGAGTCTCAAAATGGACGAGAGGTAAGGATTGATATATAGGACGATGGTATTCGGACACCGGAAGTGTTTCGGGGTGTACCGGGTGATCATCGGAGTACCGGAGGGGAGTACCCGATGTCTACTATGCAACTTTATTCTTGTAGACTCGTGTTGGGCCTCCAAGCGTAGAGTTTTGTAGGACAGTAGCAATTTTCCCTCAAGTGGATGACCTAAGGTTTATCAATTCGTGGGAGGTGTAGGATGAAGATGGTCTCTCTCGAACAACCCTGCAACCAAATACAAGAAATCTCTTGTGTCCCCAACACACCCAATACAATGGCAAATTGTATAGGTGCACTAGTTCGGCGAAGAGATGGTGATAAAAGTGTAATATTGATGGTAGAAATATATTTTTATAATCTGAATAAATAAAAACAGCAAGGTAGCAAGTAGTAAACAGGCACAAAAGCGGTGTTATAATGCTTAAAAATGAGGCCCAGGGTCCGTACTTTCGCTAGTGCAACCTCTCAACAATGCTAACATAGTTGGATCATATGATTATCCCTCAAAGTGCAATAAAGAATCACTCCCGAGTTCCTATTAGCGGAGAACAAAAGATAGGAATTGTTTGTAGGGCACGAAACTACCTCAAAACTATTCTTTCCGTTCGATCTATTCAAGAGTTCGTACTAAAATAACACAAAGCTATTTTTTCCGTTCGATCTATCCTAGAGTTCGTACTATAATAACACCAAAGCAAATTCATATTCATAATACTTAATCCACACAAAGAACCGTAAAGAGACCCCAAAGTTTCCGTCGGAGAAAAACGTGCATCAACCCCTATGCATAGATTACCCCAATATCACCGCGGGAATCCGCGAGCTGAATGCCATAACACATATCAAGTGAATCAATAGGATACCTCATTGTCACCTCAAGTATTCTTATTGCAAGACATATATCATGTGTTCTCATCTCTGAATATTCAATCCAACAAGACAAAACTTTGAAGGGTAAAGATTCAATTCATCATAACAAGAGTATAGAGGGGAGAAACATCATATGATCTGACTATATTAACAAAGCCCATGATATAGATCACGAGAGAGAGAGAGATCAAACACATAGCTACTGGTACAAACCCTCAGCCCCGAGGGTGGACTACTCCCTCCTCATCGTGGTGGCCGCTAGGATGATGAAGATGACCGCCGGAGATGATTGCCCCCTCCGGCAGGGTGCCGGAACGGGTCTAGATTGGCTTTCGTGGATACAGCGGCCTTGCAGCAGCGAAACTTCTGATCTAGGTTAACCCCGATGGGTTTCGGAATATTTGGGAATTTATAGTGCAAAGAAGGGGTGCGGGAGGCCACCGAGGTGGGCACAACCCACCTGGGTGCGCCAGGGGGGCCTGGCGCGCCCTGGTGGGTTGTGCCCCCCTCGGGGCACCCCCCAGGTGCAGCTCTGGCCCATTGGGTTCCTTCTGGTCCATAAAAAATCTCCGTGGAGTTTCGTTGCGTTTGGACTCCGTTTGGTATTGATTTCCTGCGATGTAAAAAACAAGCAAAAAACAGCAACTGGCACTAGGCATCGGGTCAATAGGTTAGTCCCAAAAAATGATATAAAATTTGCTATAAAATGATTGTAAAACATCCAAGAATGATAATATATTGTCATGAATACTTCATAAATTATAGATACGTTGGAGACGTATCAGTACCGGACACCCCCTGTAGGTTAGTGGGCCTATTGGCCCATAAGAGGGGAGCACCCACACCACAAGGGGATGGCGTGCCCCCTAAGGCAGCCGCTCCTTATGGGTAAAGGAAGCGGGTTCGGCCTCCCTCTTCCTTCCTCTCCCCCTTCCACCCCCTCCGACAAATATGGCAGGGGGCGCAGCCAAGGGCAGGAGCCCTAGTAGGATTCGGACCTACTTGGAGCGCCTCTTGGCCTCTCCCCTCTCCCTCCCACCTATATATATGTGGGGGACGCCTAGCACACCCAGACAATTGCCTAGCCCTGTGCGGCACCCCCTCCACCGTTTACACCCCCGATCATATTTTCGTAGTGCTTAGGTGAAGCCTTGCGGAGATCACTTCACCATCACCGTCACCATGCCGTCGTGCTGCCGGAACTCATCTACTACCTCGCCGTCTTGCTGGATCAAGAAGGCGGAGGACGTCACTGATACGTCCATTTTGCATCATGCTTTTATGTTCATATTATTGCATTATGGGTTATTATTACACATTATATCACAATACTTATGCCTTTTCTCTCTTATTCTATAAGGTTTACATGAAGAGGGAGAATGCCGCAGCTGGAGTTCTGGACTGGAAAGGAGAAAATATTAGAGTCCTGTTCTGCACAACTCCAAAAGTCCTAAAACTTCACAGAGAATTATTTTGGAATATATAAAAAATATTGGGCGAAGAAAGCACTAGATGGGGGCCACCAGCCATCCACAAGGGTGGGGGGCACGCCCTAGCCCCTGGGCGCGCCCCTTGCCTTGTGGGCCACCTGACAGGCCCCCGATGCCCATCTTCTGCTATATGGTGTCTTTTTCCCTGAAAACAGTCAGAAGAAAGGTTTCGGGACGAAGCGCCACTGTCTTGAGGCAGAACCTAGGCAGAACCAATCTAGGGCTCCGGCGGAGCTGTTCTGCCGGGGAAACATCCCTCCCGGAGAGGGAAATCGAAGCCATCGTCATCACCAACGATCCTCTCATCGAGAGAGGGTCAATCTCCATCAACATCTTCACTAGCACCATGATACGCCTCCGTCGTATCTATAATTTTTGATTGTTCCATGCCAATATTATACAACTTTCATATACTTTTGGCAACTTTTTATACTGTTTTTGGGACTAACATATTGATCCAGTGCCCAGTGCCAGTTCCTGTTTGTTGCATGTTTTATGTTTCACAGAAAACCCATATCAAACGGAATCCAAATGGAATAAAAACGGACAGAGAATATTTTTGGAATATTTGGGGAATATGGGAGGAAGAATCAACGCGAGACGGTGCCCGAGGTGGCCACGAGGCAGGGGGCACGCCTGCCCCCTGGGCGCGCCCCTGACCCTCATGGGCCCCTCGTAAGGCGGTTGCTGCTCTTCTTTGGCCACAAGAAAGCTAATTTTCGGAAAAAATCTTGGTGAAGGTTTCAATCCAATCGGAGTTACGGATCTCCGGATATATAAGAAACGAGGAAAGGGCAGATTACCAGAACGCAGAAACAGAGAGAGACAGAGAGACAGATCCAATCTCGGAGGGGCTCTCACCCCTCCCATGCCATGGAGGCCAAGGACTAGAGGGAAACCCTTCTCCCATCTAGGGAGGAGGTCAAGGAAGAAGAAGAAGGGGGCCCCTCTCCCCCTCTCTTTCGGTGGCGCCGGAACGGCCGTGGCCACCATCATCATCACCGCGATCTTCACCAACACCTCCGCCATCTTCACCAACATCTCATCACCTTCCCCCCTCTATCTACAGCGGTCCACTCTCCCGCAACCCGCTATACCCTCTACTTGAACATGGTGCTTTATGCTTCATATTATTATCCAATGATGTGTTGCCATCCAATGATGTCTGAGTAGATTTTCGTTGTCCTATCGGTGGTTGATGAATTGCTATGCTTGATTTAATTTGCTTGTGGTTATGTTGCTGTCCTTTGGTGCCCATCATATGAGCGCGCGCGTGGATCACACCATAGGGTTAGTTGTATGTTGATAGGACTATGTATTGGAGGGCAAGAGTGACAGAAGCTTCTACCTAGCATAGAAATTGATGCATACGGGATCGAAGGGGGACCGATATATCTTAATGCTATGGTTGAGTTTTACCTTAATGAACGTTAGTAGTTGCGGATGCTTGCTAATAGTTCCAATCATAAGTGCATAGAATTCCAAGTCAGGGATGACATGCTAGCAGTGGCCTCTCCCACATAAAACTTGCTATCGGTCTAGTAAAGTAGTCAATTGCTTAGGGACAATTTCGCAACTCCTACCACCACTTTTCCACACTCGCTATTATTTACTTTATTGCGTCTTAATCTAAACAGCCCCTGGTTTTTATTTACGTGCTCTTTATTATCTTGCAAACCTATCCAAAAACACCTACAAAGTACTTCTAGTTTCATACTTGTTCTAGGTAAAGCGAACGTCAAGCGTGCGTAGAGTTGTATCGGTGGTCGATAGAACTTGAGGGAATATTTTTTCTACCTTTAGCTCCTCATTGGGTTCGACACTCTTACTTATCGAAAGAGGCTACAATTGATCCCCTATACTTGTGGGTTATCAAGACCTTTTTCTGGCGCCGTTGCCGGGGAGTCATAGCATGGGGTGAATATTCTCGTGTGTGCTTGTTTGCTTTATCACTAAGTAGTTTTTATTTTGTGCTCTTGTTTTCTATCTTTAGTTATGGGTAGGAAAACGCAAAATACCAAAAAAAATAGTTGTACCCACTAAACCAATGGTTGAAGAACCACTCAAAATCTATCACACTCCTGAAGCTTTTTACTTGGATCATCTTCGATCCCTTTGTGCTCGTGCTGAAACCCCAACTAGCTTAGTTGAGGGCAAATATTTATATGAGCATGCTTGTTATGTGCGACACCGCATATCTGAAAAAGGGAAACTTTTACTGGATCAAATTCATCGTTTGCAATGTTATGCTTGGAATTTATGTGAAATATATGATTTTACTTGTTGTTCTGAAGACCCTAAGAAACACCTTCCCTACCAATGTTTGTTTAGTGATAATGGAACTGTATCTTCTTATGCTAAGGGTTTTTATAATTACTATGATGTTTGATAACCCACAAGTATAGGGAATTGCAACAGTTTTCGAGGGTAGAGTATTCAACCCAAATTTATTGATTCGACACAAGGGGAGCCAAAGAATATTCTCAAGTATTAGCAGTTGAGTTGTCAATTCAACCACACCTAGATAACTTAGTATCTGCAGCAAAGTGTTTAGTAGCAAAGTAATATGGAAGTAATAGTAACGGTAGCAAAAGTAATATTTTTGGGTTTTGTAGTGATTGTAACAGTAGCAACGGAAAAGTAAATAAGCGAAGAACAATATGTGAAAAGCTCGTAGGCATTGGATCGGTGATGGAGAATTATGCCGGATGTGGTTCATCATGTAACAGTCATAACATAGGGTGACACATAACTAGCTCCAATTCATCAATGTAATGTAGGCATGTATTCCGAATATAGTCATACGTGCTTATGGAAAAGAACTTGCATGACATCTTTTGTCCTACCCTCCCGTGGCAGCGGGGTCCTAGCGGAAACTAAGGGATATTAAGGCCTCCTTTTAATAGAGTACTGGACCAAAGCATTAACACATAGTGAATACATGAACTCCTCAAACTATGGTCATCACCGGGAGTGGTCCCGATTATTGTCACTTCGGGGTTGCCGGATCATAACACATAGTAGGTGACTATAGACTTGCAAGATAGGATCAAGAACTCACATATATTCATGAAAACATAATAGGTTCAGATCTGAAATCATGGCACTCGGGCTCGATTTTGAAATAGAGATAAATAATATTTTGAGCAGTATACTTTCATTGTCAACATAACAACCGAGAGATGGCGATATCTTCCATGCTACACACATTATAGGCGGTTCCCAAACAGAATGGTAAAGTTTATACTCCCCCTCCACCAACAAGCATCAATTCATGGCTTGCTCGAAACAACGAGTGCCTCCAACTAACAACAGTCCCGGGGGAGTTTTGTTTGCAATTATTTTGATTTGATTTGCATAAAGCACGGGACTGGGCATCCCGGTGACCAGCCATTTTCTTGTGAGTGAGGAGCGGAGTCCACTCCTCTTGAGGATAACCCGCCTAACATGGAAGATACGGACAGCCCTAGTTGATACATGAGCTATTCGAGCATACAAAACATAATTTCATTTGAAGGTTTAGAGTTTGGCACATACAAATTTACTTGGAACGGCAGGTAGATACCGCATATAGGAAGGTATGGTGGACTCATATGGCATAACTTTGGGGTTTAAGGAATTGGATGCACAAGCGGTATTCCCGTTTAGTACAAGTGAAGGCTAGAAAAAGACTGGGAAGCGACCAACTAGAGAGCGACAACAGTCATGAACATGCATTAAAATTAATGAACATTGAGTGCTAGCATGAGTAGGATATAATCCACCATGAACATAAATATCATGAAGGCTATGTTGATTTGTTTCAACTACATGTGTGAACATGTGCCAAGTCAAGTCACTTGAATCATTCAAAGGAGGATATCACCCCATCATACCACATCACAACCATTTTAATAGCATGTTGGCACGCAAGGTAAACCATTATAAGCTCCTAGCTAATTAAGCATGGCATAAGTAACTATAATCTCTAATTGTCATTGCAAACATGTTTATTCATAATAGGCTGAATCAGGAACAATGAACTAATCATATTTACAAAAACAAGAGAGGTCGAGTCCATACCAGCTTCTCTTATCTCAATCATTTCATCATATATCGTCATAATTGCCTTTCACTTGCACGACCGAACGATATGAATAATAATAATAGTGCACGTGCATTGGACTAAGCTAGAATCTGCAAGCATTCAATAAACAGGAGAAGACAAGGCAATATGGGTTCTTGGTTAAATCAACAATAATGCATATAAGAGCCACTTCAACATTTTCATTATGGTCTTCTCCTATCGACCCCCAAAGAAAAGAAAAGAAATAAAACTATTTACACGGGAAAGCTCCCAACAAGCAAAAGAAGAACATGAAATATTTTTGGGTTTTCTTTTTAATTACTACTACTACAGGAAGAAAGGTAAACTAGCTAAACGCTACAACTAATTTTTTTGGTTTTCTTAAGATTTTTCGAACACATAAAAAGAAAGCGAGAAAAATAAACTAGCATGGATATTACAGTGAAAAAGTATGAGCACCGACAACTAGCAATGAGTGTGTGAACATAAATGTAATGTCAGTGAGAAATACGTACTCCCCCAAGCTTAGGCTTTTGGCCTAAGTTGGTCTATTGCCACAGCTGGCCTGGCAGATATCCGAAGTTATAACTGGGGTCATACCGAGATGCAGCGGCTATTGCATCGTGGGCTGCAGCTTGGAGGCGAGCTGTCTCAGCCCTCCTCTCGTACTCGTTCGCCTCCTCCCTAGTTATGAAATATCTCCCCTTCGCCTGAAAGTCAAAGAAAGTAGGAGCAGGGAGAGCGACGTGATAGGTGTGTCGTCTGTCAAAGATTAGTCGGTACTAGAGGAACTGATCGTTCCTCTCAACAAAATGATGATGAACCATAGCCTCATAATCTAAATAAATAGGAGGCAACTCAATATCATACTCACGTATGGGTATATTAAGAAAATTAGCTAAACAGGTTACATAAATTCCACCAAAGAAATCTCCATTAAATCTATTATTATGCAACCTACGTGCAACAATGGCTCCCAAATTATAATGTTTATCTCCTAATACAGCACTCCTGGGAACACTGAGGCCGGGGACACACATGTGACATGCTTCATCCTTACCATTTATGCACCTACCTATGAAGAGAGCAAAATAATGTATAGTAGGAAAATGAATGCTCCCTATGGTAGCTTGTGCTATGTCTCTATATTCCCCCATAGTTATACTAGCAAGAAAATCTCTAAATTCAGATTTGCGAGGTTCACTAGGACTACCCCATTGTGGAAGTTTGCAAGCAGTATTAAAATCCTCTAAGTCCATAGTATAAGAATTTTCATAAAGATCAAACAGGACAGTTTGAGAATTGCGCGACGATGAAAATTCAAACCTCCTCACAAAGGAATCAGTGAGATAGTGGTACTGACGGCACTTATCTGCCTCGAATCTCACAAGATCAGCGTTACGCACATATGCGTTAAATTCTTCCTTGATTCCTGCTCGATCCGTGAAGTCCTCTGAAGGCCATTCACAAGCCCACACTTGAGCGTCCCTTGGTGGTTCATCGTCGGCATCGCGCATTGCGAGCCTAGGTCCTTGCTTCCTTGAAGGGACACCTTGGTACATTTTCCTAAACATATTTCTTCTCTGAAAAATTTCTGAAAATTTTAGTAACTTCAAATAAAAGTGAACCAAGCTCAACAAAATTGATAGCAACTACTCCCACAAGTGCCTAGAGACTATATCATGCATTAGAACTACTTGGAACCATATAAATTTGACATGCAAGCTCAAGAACATGGTCACCTAGGCAGCACAAATTTGCAATGAATAAAGCACTAGAACAAAAACTAATTGGACCATTGGAGGAGTCACATACCAAGGAACAATCCCCCAAAGCAGTTTTGTGAGAGGTGCTTTGAGCAAGGGGGTCGAAAATCGCAGCAAAATGAGCTAGTACTCGTGCTTGAGCTGGTTGATGATTTTTTGGGAGGAAGAAGGAGTGTGTGGGTGCAGGAATAAGTGGAGGGGAGCCACCATGGGCCCACGAGGCAGGGGGGCGCGCCCAGGGGGGTGGGCGCACCCTGGACCCTCGTGGCCAGGTGCTTGCTCCCCCTGATGTGTTCTCGGTGCCAGATATTCTCAAATATTCCAGAAAAATCTTATTTCAATTTCGGGGCATTTGGAGAACTTTTATTTTCGGGGTATTTTTTATTGCACGGATAATTCAGAAAACTGACAGAAAATACTATTTTTGCTTTATTTCAACTAAATAACAGAAAGTAAAAGGAGGGTGCAGAAGGTTGTGCCTTCTAACTTCATCCATCTCATGCTCATCAAAAGGAATCCACTAACAAGGTTGATCAGGTCTTGTTAACAAACTCATTTCGAGTAACATGAAACTGGAGAAATTTCGAATAACACTATGTTACCTCAATGGGGATATGCACATCCCCAATAATAAGAATATCATATTTCTTCTTGACAGTAGGTAGAGGAAATTCAAAACCTCCAATCGATGGAATTTTTCCAATAGAGTTGATACTATGAACTTGAGGTTGTTTCCTCGGAAAGTGTACCGTATGCTCATTGCCATTAACATGAAAAGTGACATTGCCTTTGTTGCAATCAATAACAGCCCCTGCAGTATTCAAAAAGGGTCTTCCAAGAATAATAGACATACTATCGTCCTCGGGAATATCAAGAATAACAAAGTCTGTTAAAATAGTAACATTTGCAACCACAACAGGCACATCCTCACAAATACCGACAGGTATAGCAGTTGATTTATCAGCCATTTGCAAAGATATTTCAGTAGGTGTCAACTTATTCAAGTCAAGTCTATGATATAAAGAGAGAGACATAACACTAACACCGGCTCCAAGATCACATAAAGCAGTTTTAACATAGTTTCTTTTAATGGAGCATGGTATAGTTGGTACTCCTGGATCTCCTAGTTTCTTAGGTATTCCACCCTTGAAAGTGTAATTAGCAAGCATGGTGGAAATTTCAGCTTCTGGTATCTTTCTTTTATTAGTAACAATTTCTTTCATATACTTAGCATAAGGATTCATTTTGAGCATATCAGTCAAACGCATACGCAAGAAGATAGGTCTAATCATTTCAGCAAAGCGCTCAAAATCCTCATCATCCTTTTTCTTGGATGGTTTAGGAGGAAAGGGCATGGGTTTCTGAACCCAAGGTTCTCTTTCCTTATCGTGTTTCCTAGCAACAAAGTCTCTCTTATCATAACGTTGATTCTTTGATTGTGGGTTATCAAGATCAACAGCAGGTTCAGCTTCTACATCATTACCATTGCTAGGTTGAGCATCAACATGAACATTATCATTAACATTATCACTAGGTTCATGTTCATTACCAGATTGTGTTTCAGCATCAGAGATAGAAATATCATTGGGATTCTCAGGTGTGTCAGCAACAGGTTCACTAGAAGCATGCAAAGTCCTATCATTTTTCTTTTTCTTCTTTTTAGAAGGACTAGGTGCATCAATATTATTTCTCT
This sequence comes from Triticum aestivum, assembly GCF_018294505.1. Lineage (NCBI taxonomy): Eukaryota > Viridiplantae > Streptophyta > Magnoliopsida > Poales > Poaceae > Triticum > Triticum aestivum. Next base: position 268,137,668 of record NC_057814.1, on the reverse strand, counting down.
GAGAGTCCTGCTCAATTCTCTTAGGGTGGCCTTCAGGATACAGAGGTTCCTGAGTCATTTTACCAGTTCTAGTAGCCACTCGAACAGCAAAATCATTATTCTTACTATTCAATTCATTGAGCAAATCATTCTGAGCCCTAAGTACTTGTTCTACTTGAGTGGTAACCATAGAAGCATGCTTACTAATGAGTTTAAGTTCACCTTTAACTCTAGACATATAATCACCCAAGTGTTCAATCATATAAGCATTGTGTTTTAATTCTCTACCAAAATAAGCATTGAAGTTTTCTTGTTTGACAATAAAATTATCAAACTCATCTAAGCATTGGCTAGCAGACTTATAAAAAGGAATATCACCTTCATCAAATCTATAGAGAGAAATTACCTTTACTACCTGTGTCGGGTTATCAAGACCATGTGTTTCTTCAATAGGTGATGGATTAAAATCATGTATTTCTTCAACATGCGGTAAATTAAGACCATGTATTTCTTCAACAGGAGTAAATTCTTAACATCTTCAGCTTTTATACCTTTTTCTTTCATAGATTTCTTTGCCTCTTGCATATCTTCAGGACTGAGAAATAGAACACCCCTTTTTTCGGAGTTGGTTTAAGAATAGGCTCAGGAGTTGGCTCAGGAAGTGTCCAATTATTTTCATTAGTCAACATATTATTCAATAGAATTTTAGCTTCATCTGGTGTTCTTTCCCTGAAAACAGAACCAGCACAACTATCCAGGTGGTCTCTAGAAGCATCGGTTAGTCCATTATAAAAGATATCAAGTATTTCATTTTTCTTAAGAGGATGATCAGGCAAAGCATTAAGTAATTGGAGAAGCCTCCCCAAAGCTTGTGGGAGACTCTCTTCTTCAATTTGCACAAAATTATATATTTCCCTTAAAGCAGCTTGTTTCTTATGAGCAGGGAAATATTTAGCAGAGAAGTAATAAATCATATCTTGGGGACTACGCACACAATCAGGATCAAGAGAATTAAACCATATCTTAGCATCACCCTTTAATGAGAACGGAAATATTTTAAGGATATAGTAATAGCGAGTTTTCTCATCATTAGTGAACAGGGTGGCTATATCATTTAATTGAGTAAGATGTGCCACAACAGTTTCATATTCATAGCCATAGAAAGGATCAGATTCAACCAAAGTAATTATATCAGGGTCGACAGAGAATTCATAATCCTTATCAGTAACAAAGATAGGTGAAGTAGCATAAGCTGGATCATATTTCATTCTAGCATTCTTAGCTAATAATTTCTTAAGATCACTTCTATCATTGCAAGCAAGAAAGTCTCTAGCAGTTTCTTCATCCATAACATAGCCCTCAGGCACGACAGGCAATTCATATCTAGGGGGAGAATCTTCATCACCATTTTCATCAATATTAGTAGGTTCAATAATTTCATTATCTCTAGCCCTAGCAAGTTGTTCATCAAGAAATTCACCAAGTGGCACAGTAGTATCAATCATAGAAGTAGTTTCATCATAAGTATCATGCATAGCAGAAGTGGCATCATCAATAACATGCGACATATCAGAACTAATAGCAGAAGCAGGTTTAGGTGTCGCAAGCTTACTCAAAACAGAAGGTGAATCAAGTGCAGAGCTAGATGGCAGTTCCTTACCTCCCCTCGTAGTTGAGGGATAAATTTTTGTTTTCGCGTCTTTCAAGTTCTTCATAGTGACCAGCAGATATAAATCCCAAGTGACTCAAAGAATAGAGCTATGCTCCCCGGCAACGGCGCCAGAAAATAGTCTTGATAACCCACAAGTATAGGGAATCACAACAGTTTTCGAGGGTAGAGTATTCAACCCAAATTTATTGATTCGACACAAGGGGAGCCAAAGAATATTCTCAAGTATTAGTAGTTGAGTTGTCAATTCAACCACACCTGGATAACTTAGTATCTGCAGCAAAGTGTTTAGTAGCAAAGTAATATGGAAGTAACGGTAACGGTAGCAAAAGTGATATTCTTGGGTTTTGTAGTGATTGTAACAGTAGCAACAGAAAAGTAAATAAGCGAAGAACAATATGTGAAAAGCTCGTAGGCATTGGATCGGTGATGGAGAATTATGCCATATGTGGTTCATCATGTAACAGTCATAACATAGGGTGACACAGAACTAGCTCCAATTCATCAATGTAATGTAGGCATGTATTCCGAATATAGTCATACATGCTTATGGAAAAGAACTTGCATGACATCTTTTGTCCTACCCTCCCGTGGCAGCGGGGTCCTAGCGGAAACTAAGGGATATTAAGGCCTCCTTTTAATAGAGTACCGGACCAAAGCATTAACACATAGTGAATACAAGAACTCGTAAAACTATGGTCATCACCGGGAGTGGTCCCGATTATTGTCACTTCGGGGTTGCCGGATCATAACACATAGTAGGTGACTATAGACTTGCAAGATAGGATCAAGAACTCACATATATTCATGAAAACATAATAGGTTCAGATCTCAAATCATGGCACTCGGGCCCTAGTGACAAGCATTAAGCATAGCAAAGTCATAGCAACATCAATCTCATAACATAGTGGATACTAGGGATCAAACCCTAACAAAACTAACTCGATTACATGATAAATCTCATCCAACCCATCACCGTCCAGCAAGCCTACGATGGAATTACTCACGCACGGCGGTGAGCATCATGAAATTGGTGATGGAGGATGGTTGTGATGACCCGAATGGACTCCAGATCAGCCCTCCCGAGAGAGTTTAGGGCTTGGCGACGGCTCCGTATCGTAAAACGCGATGAATCTTTCTCTCTGATTTTTTTCTCCCCAAACACGAACATAGGGAGTTGGAGTTGAGGTCGGTGGAGCTCCAGGGGGCCCATGAGGCAGGGGCGCGCCCAGGGGGGCAGGCGCGCTCCCCACCCTCGTGAAAAGGGTGTGGGCCCCCTGGCCTTGATTCTTTCCCCAGTATTTTTCATTATTTCCAAAAATAATCTCCGTGAAGTTTCAGGTCATTCCGAGAACTTTTGTTTCTGCACAAAGATAACACCATGGCAATTCTACTGAAAACAGCATCAGTCCGGGTTAGTTCCATTCAAATCATGCAAGTTAGAGTCCAAAACAAGGGCAAAAGTGTTTGGAAAAGTAGATACGACGAAGACGTATCAATGTTCAACAAATTGAGGAATTTGGTGCTTTTAAGGGTGCTTATGAAATTGCTTCTTTGATTGAAAAGTATGATGCTACTCTTTACAAGTCTGAAAATTTTGCCATACTTGAATATTGTTATGATAATTATGCTTCTAATGCCTATGTTAAACCATATATTGAGGACTCCTCCGCTGTCCAAGATGAGACTAATATTTTGCAGGAGTCTATGGAAGAAGAAATTGATGAAACTATGAACTCATTGGATGAAAAAGATGATGAGGAGAGCGAAGAACAAAAGGAGGAAGAGTGGATTAGCTACCTGTGCCCACCTTCTAATGAGAGTAACTCTTCAACTCATACATTGTTTAATTTCCGTTCGTGCTTACCGAAGGATGATTGCTATGATGACTGCTATAATCCTGTTGATTCTCTTGAAATATCCCTTTTTGATGATGCTTGCTATGCTTGTGGCCAAGATGCCAATATGAATTATGCTTATGGAGATGAACTTGCTATAGTTCCTTATGTTAAACATGAAATTGTTGCTATTGCACCCACACATGATAGTCCTATTATCTTTTTGAATTCTCCAAACTACACTATATCGGAGAAGTTTGTGCTTATTAAGGAGTATATTGATGGGTTGCGTTTTACTACTACACATGATGATTTTGATAGATATAATATGCATGTGCTTGCTGCTCCTACTTGCAATTATTATGAGAGAGGAACTATATCTCCACCTCTCTATATTTCAATCACGAAAAATTTGCAAGAAACTGTTTATATGCATTGGCCTTTACTATGTGTGCATGAATTGTTCTTTTATGACATGCCGATGCATGGGAAGAGAGTTAGACTTCGTCATCAAATGATATATGTTACTTTGTGCTCAATACTAAATTAGAAATCATTGTTAATTAAAATTGGCTTTGATATACCTTGGGATCCGGGTGGATCCATTACTTGAGCACTAGATGCCTAGCTTAATGGCTTTAAAGAAAGCGCTGTCAGGGAGACAACCCGGAAGTTTTAGAGAGTCATTTATTTCTGTTGAGTGCTTTTATATAGTTTAAAAACAAAATAAAATAAAGAGGGGAACCTAAATCTTTTTCAAAAAGAAAAGTGAAAGTGAGAGAGACAAGCATTGTTGAAGTGGGAGCTAGCCTTGAACTTTGTTCATGCTCACGGAAACTTTGTGAATCTTGATTACAGCAACTTTTCAACAAAAATAATTACCCCCTTGTACAATTCCATTGTATTATAAAAATAATGTGCCAAGGTTTGCCTTTAGGATGTTTACAATGCTTGTTGGTTTGTGCGGTGCAGGACAGAAACTTTGGCTGTAGTGCGTGCTTTTTAATTTTTCACTGGGACGTCAAACTGTTCTGATTGTTTTTGAAATGTCTTTCTATACAAATTTTTTATTTTTCCTAATTTTGGCAGAATTTTTAAAGTATCATAAGTATGGTGAATGTTCAGATTATTAAAGACTGTTCTGTTTTTGACAGATTCTGTTTTTGATGCATAGTTTGCTTGTTTTGATGAAACTATCGATTTCTATCAGTGGATTAAGCCATGAAAAAGTTATATTACATTATACATAATGCAAAAACAAAATATGAATTAGTTTGCAGCAGTACTTAGAGTAGTGATTTGCCTTATTATACTAACGGATCTTACCGAGTTTTCTGTTGAAGTTTTGTGTGGATGAAGTGTTCGATGATCGAGGATGTCTCGATGTGAGGAGAAGAAGGAGAGGCAGGAGCTCAAGCTTGGGGATGCCCAAGGCACCCCAAGTAAATATTCAAGGAGACTCAAGCATATAAGCTTGGGGATGCCCCGGAAGGCATCCCATCTTTCTTCAACAAGTATCGGTATGTTTTCGGATTCGTTTCGTTCATGCGATATGTGCAAATCTTGGAGCGTCTTTTGCATTTAGTTTTTGCCTTTTCTTTTATGCACCATGCTGGTATGAGATAGTCCTTGGTTGATTTATAGAATGCTCTTTGCACTTCACTTAAATCTTTTGAGTATGGCTTTATAGAATGCTTCTTGTGCTTCACTTATATTATTTGAAGTTTGGATTGCCTGTTTCTCTTCACATAGAAAACCGCCATTTGTAGAATGCTCTTTTGATTCACTTATATTTGTTAGAGCATGGGCATATCTTTTGTAGAAAGAATTAAACTCTCTTGCTTCACTTATATCTATTTAGAGAGATGACAGGAATTGGTCATTCACATGGTTAGTCATAAAATCCTACATAAAACTTGTAGATCACTGAATATGATATATTTGATTCCTTGCAATAGTTTTGCGATATAAAGATGGTGATATTAGAGTCATGCTAGTGGGTAGTTGTGGATTAGTATAAATACTTGTGTTCAGGTTTGTGATTCCCGTAGCATGCACGTATGGTGAACCGTTATGTAACGGAGTCGGAGCATGATTTATTTATTGATTGTCTTCCTTATGAGTGGCGGTCGGGGGCGAGCGATGGTCTTTTCCTACCAATCTATCCCCCTAGGAGCATGCGCGTAGTACTTTGTTTCGATAGCTAATAGACTTTTGCAATAAGTATGTGAGTTCTTTATGACTAATGTTGAGTCCATGGGTTATACGCACTCTCACCCTTCCATCATTGCTAGCCTCTACGGTACCGTGCATTGCCATTTCTCACCTTGAGAGTTGGTGCAAACTTCGCCGGTGCATCCAAACCCCGTGGTACGATACGCTCTATCACACATAAACCTCCTTATATCTTCCTCAAAACAGCCACCATACCTACCTATTATGGCATTTCCATAGCCATTCCGAGATATATTGCCATGCAGCTTCCATCATCATCATATACATGACTTGAGCATTCATTATCATATTGCTTTGCATGATCGTAAGACAGCTAGCATGATATTTTCATGGCTTGTCTGTTTTTTTATATCTTTGCTATGCTAGATCATTGCACATCCTGGTACACTGCCAGAGGCATTCATATAGAGTCATACTTTGTTCTAGACATCGAGTTGTAATATTGAGTTGTAAGTAAATAAAAGTGTGATGATCATCATTATTAGAGCATTGCCCTAGTGAGGAAAGGATGATGGAGACTATGATTCCCCCACAAGTCGGGATGAGACCCCGAACTTTACAAAAAAAAGAGGCCAAAGAAGCCCACAAAAAGAGAATAAAAAAATGAGAGAAAAAGAGAGAAGGGGCAATGTTACTATCCTTTTACCACACTTGTGCTTCAGAGTAGCACCATGTTCTTCATATAGAGAGTCTCTTGAGTTATTACTTTCATATACTAGTGGGAATTTTCATTATAGAACTTGGCTTGTACATTCCGATGATGGGCTTCCTCAAATGCCCGAGGTCTTCATGAGCAACCAAGTTGGATGCACACCCACTTAGTTTCCAGTTTGAGCTTTCATACACTTATAGCTCTTAGTGCATCCGTTGCATGGCAATCCCTACTCCTCACATTGACATCAATTGATGGGCATCTTCATAGCCCGTTGATTAGCCTCGTCGATGTGAGACTTTCTCCTTTTTGTCTTGTCCACACAACCTCCACCATCATATTCTATTCCACCTATAGTGCTATGTCCATGGCTCACGCTCATGTATTGCGTGAAAGTTGAAAAGATTTGATAACGTCAAAAGTATGAAACAATTGCTTGGCTTGTCATCGGGGTTGTGCATGATTTGAATACTTTGTTTGGTGAAGATGGAGCATAGCCAGACCATATGATTTTGTAGGGATAACTTTCTTTGGCCATGTTATTTTGAAAAGACATGATTGCTTTATTAGTATGCTTGAAGTATTATTGTCTTAATGTCAAAAGATAGACTATTGCTTTGAATCACCCGTGTCTTAATATTCATGCCATGATTAGATTATGTGATCAAGATTATGCTAGGTAGCATTCCACATCAAAAATTATCTTTTTTTATCATTTACCTACTCGAGGACGAGCAGGAATTAAGCTTGGGGATGCTGATACGTCTCCGTCGTATCTATAATTTTTGATTGTTCCATGCCAATATTATACAACTTTCATATACTTTTGGCAACTTTTTATACTATTTTTGGGACTAACATATTGATCCAGTGCCCAGTGCCAGTTCCTGTTTGTTTCATGTTTCGCAGAAAACCCATATCAAACGGAATCCAAACGGAATAAAAACGGAGGGAGAATATTTTTGGAATATTTGGGAAATATGGGAGGAAGAATCAACGCGAGACGGTGCCCGAGGTGGCCACAAGGCAGGGGGCGCGCCTGCCCCCTGGGCACGCCCCTGACCCTCGTGGGCCCCTCGTAAGGCGGTTGCTGCTCTTCTTTGGCCGCAAGAAAGCTAATTTTTGGAAAAAATCTTGGCGAAGGTTTCAATCCAATCGGAGTTACGTATTTCCGGATATATAAGAAACGGTGAAAGGGCAGATTACCAGAACGCAGAAACAGAGAGAGACAGATCCAATCTCGGAGGGGCTCTCGCCCCTCCCATGCCATGGAGGCCAAGGACCAGAGGGGAAACCCTTCTCTCATCTAGGGAGGAGGTGAAGGAAGAAGAAGAAGGGGCCCCTCTCCCCCTCTCTTCCGGTGGCGCCGGAACGCTGCCGTGGCCACCATCATCATCACCGCGATCTTCACCAACACCTCCACCATCTTCACCAACATCTCCATCACCTTCCCCCTCTATCTACAACAGTCCACTCTCCCGCAACCCGCTGTACCCTCTACTTGAACATGGTGCTTTATGCTTCATATTATTATCCAATGATGTGTTGCCATCCAATGATGTCTGAGTAGATTTTTGTTGTCCTATCGGTGGTTGATGAATTGCTATGATTGATTTAATTTGCTTGTGGTTATGTTGATGTCCTTTGGTGCCCATCATATGAGCGCGCGCGTGGATCACACCATAGGGTTAGTTGTATGTTGATAGGACTATGTATTGGAGGGCAAGTGTGACAGAAGCTTCTACCTAGCATAGAAATTGATGCATACGGGATTGAAGGGGGACCAATATATCTTAATGCTATGGTTGGGTTTTACCTTAATGAATGTTAGTAGTTGCGGATGCTTGCTAATAGTTCCAATCATAAGTGCATAGAATTCCAAGTCAGGGATGACATGCTAGCAGTGGCCTCTCCCACATAAAACTTGCTATCGGTCTAGTAAAGTAGTCAATTGCTTAGGGACAATTTCGCAACTCCTACCACCACTTTTCCACACTCGCTATATTTACTTTATTGTGTCTTTATCTAAACAGCCGCTGGTTTTTATTTACGTGCTCTTTATTATCTTGCAAACCTATCCAAAAACACCTACAAAGTACTTCTAGTTTAGTACTTGTTCTAGGTAAAGCGAACGTCAAGCGTGCGTAGAGTTGTATCGGTGGTCGATAGAACTTGAGGGAATATTTGTTCTACCTTTAGCTCCTCGTTGGGTTCAACACTCTTACTTATCGAAAGAGGCTACAATTGATCCCCTATGCTTGTGGGTTATCACACCATCTCCTCTCAAACCCTAGTTCATATCTTGTATCCGATCTCTGTCTCAAAACCTCAGATTGGTACCTGTGGGTTGCTAGTAGTGTTGATTACTCCTTGTAGTTGATGCTAGTTGGTTTATTCGGTGGAAGATCATATGTTCAGATCCTTAATGATAATTAATACTCCTCTGATTATGAACATGGATATGCTTTGTGAGTAGTTACGTTTGTTCCTGAGGACATGGGAGAAGTCTTGTTATAATTATCATATGAATTTGGTATTCGTTCGATATTTTGATGAGATGTATGTTGTCTTTCCTCTACTGGTGTTATGTGAACGTCGACTACATGACACTTCACCATGATTTGGGCCTAGGGGAAGGTATTGGCAAGTAATAAGTAGATGATGGGTTGCTAGAGTGACAGAAGCCTAAACCCTAGTTTATGCGTTGCTTCGTAAGGTGCTGATTTGGATCCATATGTTTCATGCTATGGTTAGATTTATGTTAATTCTTCTTTCATAGTTGCGGATGCTTGCGAGAGGGATTAATCATAAGTGGGAGGCTTGTCCAAGGAAGGACAACACCCAAGCACCGGTCCACCCACATATCAAAATTATCAAAGTAGCGAACGTGAATCATATGAGCATGATGAAAACTAGCTTGACAGTAATTCCCATGTGTCCTCAAGAGTGCTTTGCTTTATATAAGTGTTCATCCAGGCTTGTCCTTTGCTACGAAGAGCATGGGGCCACCTTGCTGCACCTTAGTTACTTTTGTTACTTGTTACCCATTATGAATTATCTTATCACACAACTATCTGTTGCCGATAACTTCAGTGCTGGCAGAGAATACCTTGCTGAAAACCGCTTGTCATTTCCTTCTGATCCTCGTTGGGTTCGACACTCTTACTTATCGAAAGGACTATGATAGATCCACTATACTTGTGGGTCATCCAGAATCTTTTCTGGCGCCGTTGCCGGGGAGTGAAGTGCCTTTGGTAAGTGGAATTTGGTAAGGAAACATTTGTAGTGTGCTGAAATTTACTGTCACTTGTTACTATGGAAAATAATCCTTTGAGGGGCTTGTTCGGGGTATCTTCACGCCGACCGGAAGAGCAAAGAGTTGCTCCTCAACCTACTGCACCTACTGAAAATATTTATTATGAAATTCCTTCGGGTATGATAGAGAAACTGGTAGCTAATCCTTATGCAGGAGATGGGACATTACATCCTGATATGCACCTAATCTATGTGGATGAAGTTTGTGGATTATTTAAGCTTGTAGGTTTGCTCGAGGATGTTTTCAACAAGAAGGTCTTCCCTTTATCTTTGAAGGAGAAGGCATTTACATGGTATAGGCTATGTGATGATATTGGATCTTGGAACTACAATCGATTGAAATTGGAATTTCATCAGAAGTTTTATCCTATGCATCTGGTTCATCGTGATCGGAATTATATATATAATTTTTGGCCTCGTGAAGGAGAAAGTATCGCACAATCTTGGGGAGGCTTAAGTCAATGTTATATTCATGCCCCAATCATGAGCTCTCAAGAGAAATTATTATTCAAAAAATTTATGCTCGGCTTTCTCATAATGATCGATCCATGCTCGATACTTCTTGTACTAGTTATTTTATGAAGAATGATATTGAATTCAAATGGGATTTATTAGAAAGAATTAAACGCAACTGTGAAGATTTGGAACTCGACGAAGGTAAGGAGTCAGGTATAAACCTTAAGTTTGATTGTGTTAAATCTTTTATGGATACCGATGCTTTTCGTGAATTTAGCACTAAATATGGACTTTGCTCTGAGATAGTAGCTTCTTTCTGTGAATCTTTTGCTACTCATGTTGATCTCCCTATGGAGAAGTGGTTTAAATACCATCCTCCCATTTAAGTTAAAGTAGTAGAACCTATTAAAGTTGAAGAAGAAACTATTACTTATAATGTTGATCCCATTGTTCCTACAACTTATATTGAGAAACCACCTTTCCCTGTTAGAATAAAGGAACATGCTAAAGCTTCAACTGTGGTTCGTAAGAGTTATACTAGAACACCTGCATCCCCTGAAAAAATTAAAGTCGAACCTAGTATTGCTATGGTTAAAGATCTCTTGGTCGATAAAATTGATGGGCATGTTATTTATTTCTGTGATGAAGCTGCTAGAATTGCCAAACCCGATATTAAAGACAAACATATACCTCTTGTTGGCATGCCTATTGTTTCTGTTAAAATAGGAGATCATTGTTATCATGGATTATGCGATGTGGGTGCTAGTGTGAGTGCAATTCCTTTTACTTTATATAAAGAAATTATGAATGATATTGCACCTGCTGAGATAGAAGATATTGATGTTACTATTAAGCTTGCTAATAGAGATACTATATCACCAATTGGGATTGTTAGAGATGTTGAAGTCTTGTGTGGGAAAATAAAATACCCTACTGATTTTCTTGTTCTTGCCTCCCCACAAGATGACTTTTGTCCCATCATATTTGGTAGACCTTTCTTGAATACCGTTAATGCTAAGATAGACTACGAGAAAGATATTGTTACTATCGGTTTAGGGGATATGCCTCATGATTTTAATTTCTCCAAATTCCGTAGACAACCCCATGATAAAGAATTACCTAGTAAGGATGAAATTATTGGTCTTGCTAGTATTGCCGTGCCTCCTACTGATCCGTTAGAACAATATTTGCTAGACCATGAAAATGATATGCTTATGAATGAAAGAAGGGAAATAGATGAACTATTCTTTAATCAAGGACCTGTTTTGAAACACAAGTTGCCTGTTGAAATCCTTGGGGATCCTCCTCCACCCAAGGGTGATCCCGTGTTTGATCTTAAACAATTACTTGATACTTTGAAATATGCTTATCTTGATGAAAAGAAGATATATCCTGTTATTATTAGTGCTACCCTCTCAGAGCATGAAGAAAAGAAATTATTGAAAACTCTGAAGAAGCACCGTGCTGCTATTTGATATACTCTTGATGATCTTAAGGACATTAGTCCCACTCTATGTCAGCACAAAATTAATTTGGAGCCTGATGCTAAACCAGTTGTTGATCAACAAAGACGGTTAAATCCTAAGATGAAAGAAGTGGGAAGAAATGAAATACTAAAGCTTCTGGAGGCAGGTATAATTTATCCTATTGCTGATAGTAGATGGGTAAGTCCTGTTCATTGTGTCCCTAAGAAGGGAGGTATTACTGTTGTTCCTAATGATAAGAATGAATTGATTCCACAAAGAATTGTTACAGGTTATAGAATGGTAATTGATTTTCGCAAATTAAATAAAACTACTAGAAAAGATCATTGCCCTCTACCTTTTATTGATCAAATGCTAGAAAGACTATCCAAACATACACGTTTTTGCTTTCTAGATGGTTATTCTGGTTTTTCTCAAATACCCGTGTCAAAAGATGATCAGGAAAAGACCACTTTCACTTGCCCTTTCGGTACCTTTGCTTATAAATGTATGCCTTTTGGTTTATGCATTGCACTTGCTACCTTTCAAAGATGTATGACTGCTATATTCTCTGATTTTTGTGAAGAGATTGTTGAGGTTTTCATGGATGACTTATCCGTTTACGGAACTTCTTTTGATGATTGCTTGAGCAACCTTGATCGAGTTTTGCAGAGATGTGAAGAAACTAATATTTTCTTGAATTGTGAGAAGTGCCACTTTATGGTTAATGAAGGTATTGTCTTGGGGCATAAAATCTCTGAAAGAGGTATTGAAGTGGATAAAGCTAAAGTAGATGCTATTTAAAAGATGCCATGTCCTAAAGATATCAAAGGTATAAGAAGTTTCCTTGGTCATGCTGGTTTCTATAGGAGGTTTATTAAAGACTTCTCTAAAATTTATAGGCCTCTCACTAATCTCTTGCAAAAAGATGTTTCTTTTGTTTTTGATGATGATTGTGTAGAAGCATTTGAAATACTTAAGAAAGCCTTGATTTCTGCACCTATTGTTCAGCCACCTGATTGGAATTTACCCTTTGAAATTATGTGTGATGCTAGTGATTATGCTGTTGGTGCTATTCTAGGGCAAAGAGTTGATAAGAAATTGAATGTTATTCATTATGCTAGTAATACTCTAGACAATGCCCAGAGAAATTATGCTACTACTGAAAAGAAATTTTTAGTAGTTGTATTTTCTTGTGATAAGTTCAGATCTTATATTGTCGATTCCAAAGTAACTGTTCACACTGATCATGCTGCTATCAAATATCTTATGGAAAAGAAAGATGCTAAACCTTGACTTATTAGATGGGTTCTCTTGTTACAAGAATTTGATTTGCATATTATTAATAGAAAGGGAGTTGAGAGCCTCGTTGCAGACAACTTGTCTAGGTTAGAAAATGTTCTTGATGGCCCACTACCAATTTATGATAGTTTTCCTGATGAGCAATTAGCTGTCATAAATGCTTCTTGTAATGCTCCATGGTATGTTGATTATGCTAACTACATTGTTGCTAAATTTATACCACCTAGTTTCACATACCAGCAAAAGAAAAAGTTTTTCTATGATTTAAGACATTACTTTTGGGATGACCCAGACCTTTATAAAGGAGGAGTAGATGGTGTTGTTAGACGTTGTGTACCTGAGCATGAACGGGAACAAATCCTATGCAAGTGCCACTCTGAGGCCTATGGAGGACACCACGTTGGAGATAGAACTGCACATAAGGTATTGCAATCTGGTTTTTATTGGCCTACTCTCTTCAAGGATGCTCGTAAGTTTGTCTTGTCTTGTGATGAATGCCAGAGAATTGGCAATATTAGTAGACGTCTGGAAATGTCTATGAATTATTCACTTGTTATTGAACCATTTGATGTTTGGGGATTTGATTATATGGGACCTTTTCCTTCCTCTAATGGATATACACATATTTTAGTTGATGCTGATGACGTTACAAAGTGGGTAGAAGCTATTCCAACTAGTAGTGTTGATCATAACACTTCTATTAAAATGCTTAAAGAAGTTATTTTTCCGAGGTTCAGAGTCCCTAGATATTTAATGACTTTTGGTGGTTCACATTTTATTCATGGTGTTTTCCGTAAATTGCTTGCTAAGTATGATGTTAACCATAGAATTGCATCTCCATATCACCCTCAGTCTAGCGGTCAAGTAGAATTGAGCAATAGAGAGATTAAACTGATTTTGCAAAAGACTGTTAATAGATGTAGAAAGAATTGGTCTAAGAAACTTGATGATGCATTATGGGCTTATAGAACTGTTTATAAGAACCCTATGGGTATGTCTCTGTATAAAATGGTTTGTGGAAAAGCTTGCCACTTACCTCTAGAATTAGAACATAAAGCTTATTGGGATATTAAAGAGCTCAACTATGATTTCAGACTTGCTGGTGAGAAGAGGTTATTTGACATAAGCTCGCTTGATGAATGGAGAACCCAAGCCTATGAGAATGCCAAGTTGTTCAAAGAGAAGGTTAAAAGATGGCATGATAAAAGGATACAAAAGAGTGAGTTTAATGTAGGTGATCATGTTTTGCTATACAACTCTCGTTTAAGATTGTTTGCAGGAAAGCTTCGCTCTAAATGGGAAGGTCCTTACATTATCGAGGAGGTCTATTGTTCCGGTGCCATCAAAATCAACAACGCCGAAGGCAGAAATCCGAAGGTGGTAAACGGTCAAAGAATCAAACATTATATCTTAGGTACTCCCATAAATGTTGAGACAAATATTATTAATACCATAACACCGGAGGAGTACATAAGGGATACTTTCCAGAATGTTTCAGACTCCGAAAAGGAATAGGTATGCACTACGGTAAGTAAACCAACTCCAAACGTTTCCAATAGCAATTTTTCTCTGTTTTGGAATATTAAGAAAAATAGGAAAACTAAAAGTAGTCTGAAAGTTGCACGAGGAGACCACAAGGGTGGAGGGCGCGCCCTACCCCCTGGGCGTGCCCCCCTACATTGTGGCCACCTCGTGTGCCCTCTGGACTCCGTTTTCTTGCACCACACTTCTTTTGGTCGGTAAAAAATCATTATATAATCTCCCGAAGGTTTTGACCACCGTACCACGGCAATATCTCCTGTTTTCATTTTGAGTTGTTTCTGCAGCAGATTTAGAGCAAGATGTCCTCGCAAGAGTTGGTCGGGGAGAGTCGAGTCTCTCATCCGACACCGAGCCCGAGAGCAAACAGCGAAGCTGACCACTTTGGGCAATCAACGGAGGAAGAGATGGGGGCTGACTTGAATAGGGTGGATGCCATGGAGGAGGACCAAGAAGTTACCTCTCGTCTTCAAACTGGATTCATGCTGGAGGAACTTCAGAGCTCAGCAATACCAAATTCGGTCATCCCTCCCAATGCTAGATTTCTCTCTTATGAAAATATGAAAAAGAGTGTTTCTTTTTCCCCCGCAGCTATGGAACATCCATGGGTGATTGGAGCTCTAGCCGTCACGGGTAAACTTCGCAAGGAAATAATGAATCTTAAGCAGCAAAATAATAAGCTCGAGGAGGAGAATCGCATCCTAAGGGGCATCATCGCCAACAATATCACATCACCACCTCCGAAGAAAGAGACACAAGTACATGGGTATGGGCATTCCCCTTGGCAACTGCCAATCTTGGGGGAGGTGCCCTGGTATCGTATCACCATCACATCTTTACATTTATCGTTTTTCTTAGTTCAATCCTTTTGGTTATATCTTTATCTAGTAGAATAAAAGTTTTTAGTATGATCTAGCTTCGAGTTTTGCTTTATGTTCACTCTATGTAATCGAGTCCGTGAGTTATATATAATAAAGAATAGTTTTGAGTTGAGGGCTTTGCTTTCTTGCTATGATCTTGAGGAAATTAAATAAAATAAAGGAATAAAAAGAAATAAAAAGATCATATAATGATCTTATGGAGAGTAATGACTTCACATATAAAGACTATGATGAATAAAATTTGTTGGGAGTTGACAAACATAGTTTTGGTCATTGCTGCAATTAATAGGAAGTAATAAAGAAAGAGAGGCTTCACATATAAATATACTATCTTGGACATCTTTTGTAATTGTGAGCACTCATTAAAATATGACATGCTAAAAAGTTGATGTTGGACAAGGAAGACAACATAATGGGTTATGTTTTCTTATATCCGAATAGAAGTTATATTGTCATGGATCCTCTAACATGTTGAGTTTGCCTTTCCCTCTCATGCTAGCCAAATTCTTTGCACCAAGTAGAGATACTACTTATGCATCGGAACATCCCTAAACCCAGTTTTGCCATGAGATTCCACCATACCTACCTATGGATTAAGTACGATCCCTCAAGTAAATTGTCATCGGTGCAAGCAATAAAAATTGCTCTCTAAATATGTATGATCTATTAGTGTGGAGAAAATAAGCTTTATACGAACTTGTGATATGGAAGAAATAAAAGCGATGGACTGCATAATAAAGTTCTTTATCACAAGCGGCAATATAAAGTGACGTTCTTTTGCATTAAGATTTTGTACATCCAACCATAAAAGCGCATGACAACCTCTGCTTCCCTCTACGAAGGGCCTATATTGTACTATTAACTTCTACCCTTATACAAGAGTCATGGTGATCTTCACCTTTCCTTTTTACACTTTTTATTTTGGCAAGCAATATGTGTTGGAGAGATCCGAATATATATATCCACTCGGATGTAGGTCATCATAAATTATTATTGTTGACATTACCCTTGAGGTAAAAGGTTGGGAGGCGGAACTATAAGCCCTATCTTTCTCTGTGTCCGATTGAAGCTTTAAACCCATAATAATCGCGTGAGTGTTAGCAATTGTGAAAGACTAAATGATAGTTGAGTATGTGGACTTGCTGAAAAGCTCTTGAATTGACTCTTTCCGATGTTATGATAAATTGCAATTGCCTGCATGTGAGATCATAGTTTGTTAGTTTTCAATGAAGTTTCTGATTCATACCTTACCTTGTGAATGAATTATTACTCTAGCATAAGAAATTATATGACAATATATGTTGCTGTTTCTAAAGATGATCATGATGCCCTCATGTACGTATTTTATTTTATCAACACCTCTATCTCTAAACATGTGGACATATTTTTGATATCGGCTTTTGCTTGAGGACAAGCGAGGTCTAAGCTTGGGGGAGTTGATACGTCCATTTTGCATCATGCTTTTATGTTGATATTTATTGCATCATGGGCTGTCATTACACACTATATCACAATACTTATGCCTTTTCTCTCTTATTCTATGAGGTTTACATGAAGAGGGAGAATGCCGGTAGCTGGAATTCTGGACTAGAAAAGGAGCAAATGTTAGAGACCTATTCTGCATAACTCCAAAAGTCCTGAAACTTCACGGAGAATAAATTAGGAATATATAAAAAATATTGGGCGAAGAAAGCACCAGAGGGGGCCAACCAGCCATCCACAAGGGTGGGGGCGCGCCCTACCCCCCTAGGCGCGCCCCTGCCTTGTGGGCCACCTGGCAGGCCCCTGATGCCCATCTTCTGCTATATGGTGTCTTTTTCCATGAAAAAAAAATCAAAAGAAAGCTTTCGGGACGAAGCGCCACTGTCTTGAGGCGGAACCTGGGCAGAACCAATCTAGGGCTCCGACGGAGCTGTTCTTCCGGGGAAACATCCCTCCCAGAGGGGGAAATCGAAGCCATCGTCATCACCAACGATCCTCTCATTGAGAGGGGGTCAATCTCCATCAACATATTCACCAGCACCATCTGCTCTCAAACCCTAGTTCATCTCTTGTATCCAATCTCTGTCTCAAAACCTCAGATTGGTACCTGTAGGTTGCTAGTAGTGTTGATTACTCCTTGTAGTTGATGCTAGTTGGTTTATTCGGTGGAAGATCATATGTTCAGATCCTTAATGATAATTAATACTCCTCTGATTATGAACATGAATATGCTTTGTGAGTAGTTACGTTTGTTCCTGAGGACATGGGAGAAGTCTTGTTATAAGTAATCATGTGAATTTGGTATTCGTTCGATATTTTGATGAGATGTATGTTGTCTTTCCTCTAGTGGTGTTATGTGAACGTCGACTACATGACACTTCACCATGATTTAGGCCTAGGGAAGGCATTGGGAAGTAATAAGTTGATGATGGGTTGCTAGAGTGATAGAAGCTTAAACCCTAGTTTATGTGTTGCTTCGTAAGGGGGTGATTTGGATCCATATGTTTCATGCTATGGTTAGATTTATCTTAATTCTTCTTTCGTAGTTGCGGATGCTTGCGAGAGGGGTTAATCATAAGTGGGAGTCTTGTCCAAGGAAGGACAGCACCCAAGCACTGGTCCACCCACATATCAAATTATCAAAGTAACGAACACGAATCATATGAGCATGATGAAAACTAGCTTGACAGTAATTCCCATGTGTCCTCGGGAGCACTTTGCTTTATATAAGAGTTCGTCCAGGCTTGTCCTTTGCTACAAAAAGGATTGGGCCACCTTGCTGCACCTTAGTTACTTTTTTTACCTGTTACCCGTTACGAATTATCTTATCACACAACTATCTGTTACCGATAATTTCAGTGCTTGCAGAGAATACCTTGCTGAAAACCGCTTGTCATTTCCTTCTGCTCCTCGTTGGGTTTGACACTCTTACTTATAGAAAGGACTACTATAGATCCCCTATACTTGCGGGTCAGTCACCGAGCTGAATGATACATCTCCGTCGTATCTATAAATTTTTGATTGTTCCATGCCAATATTCTACAACTTTCATATACTTTTGGCAACTTTTTATACTACTTTTTGGTACTAACATATTGCTCCAGTGCCTAGTGCCAGTTCCTGTTTGTTGCATGTTTATGTTACGCAGAAACCCAATATCAAACGGAGTCCAAACGGGATAAAAACGGACGGAGAATTATTTTGGAATATTTATGATTTTTGGGAAGTAAAATCAACACAAGACGGTGCCTGAGGGGGCCACGAGGCAGGGGGCGCGCCCTGGACCCTCGTGGGCACCCCATAAGGCGGTTAACGCTCTTCTTTTGCCGCAAGAAAGCTAATTTTATGAGAAAATTCTGGGCGAAAGGTTCAACCCAATCGGAGTTACGGATCTCCGGAT
Source organism: Triticum aestivum (assembly GCF_018294505.1). Classification (NCBI taxonomy): domain Eukaryota; kingdom Viridiplantae; phylum Streptophyta; class Magnoliopsida; order Poales; family Poaceae; genus Triticum; species Triticum aestivum. The sequence continues at coordinate 268,118,957 of NC_057814.1, read as the reverse complement.
ATAAAAGAAACGGTGAAAGGGTAGCAGAGGGGAACGCAGAAACAGAGAGAGACAGAGAGACATATCCAATCTCGGAGGGGCTCTTGCCCCTCCCATGCGATGGAGACCAAGGACAAGAGGGGAAACCCTTCCCCCATCTAGGGAGGAGGTCAAGGAAGCAGAAGAAGGAGGGGGGCTCTCTCCCCCTCGCTTCTGGTGGCGCCGGAGTGCCACCGGGGGCCATCATCATCATCACCGCAATCTTCACCAACAACTTCACCGCCATCATCACCAACTCTTCCCCCCTCTATGCAGTGGTGTAACCCCTCTTTCACCCACTGTAATCTCTACTTAAACATGGTGCTCAACACTATATATTATTTCCCAATGATGTATGGCTATCCTATGATGTTTGAGTAGATCCGTTTTGTCCTATGGGTTAATTGATGACCGTGATTGGTTTGAGTTGCATGTTTTATTATTGGTGCTGTCCTATGGTGCTCTCCGTGTCGCGCAAGCGTGAGGGATCCCCACTTTAGGGTTTGCAATATGTTCATGATTTTCTTATGGTGGGTGGCGTGAGTGACAAAAGCACATACCCGAGTAAGTAGGTAGTTTGCGTATGGGAATAAAGAGGACTTGATACTTTAATGCTATGGTTGGATTTTACCTTAATGATCTTTAGTAGTTGCGGACGCTTGCTAGAGTTCCAATCATAAGTGCATATGATCCAAGTAGAGAAAGTATGTTAGCTTATGCCTCTCCCTCATATAAAATTGCAATAATGATTACCGGTCTAGTTATCGATTGCCTAGGGACAAATAACTTTCTCGTGACAAAAAGCTCTTTACTAAAACTAATTTAGTTGTGTCTTTATCTAAACAGCCCCTACTTTTTATTCACGCGCTCTTTATTATCTTGCAAACCTATCCAACAACACCTACAAAGTACTTCTAGTTTTATACTTGTTCTAGGTAAAGCGAACGTCAAGCATGCATAGAGTTGTATCGGTGGTCGATAGAACTTGAGGGAATATTTGTTCTACCTTTAGCTCCTCGTTGGGTTCGACACTCTTACTTATCGAAAGAGGCTACAATTGATCCCCTATACTTGTGGGTTATCAAGACGTTTTTCTGGCGCCGTTGCCCGGGAGCAATAGCGTGGGGTGAATATTCTCGTGTGTGCTTGTTTGCTTTATCACTAAGTAGATTTTATTTGCTGTTCTAAGTTGTTCTCTATCTTTCGTTATGGATATGGAACACGAAATACCAAAAAAATTAGGTGTACTTGCTGCTCATGGAGATGGGGAACCTCCTAAAACCCTCGATGCTCGTTATGTGATAGATATTACGTACTACTTTGATAATCCTGAGAAAACCCCATTCAATTTGGTAATGGGAGACACGTTGGATCAACGTGAATACTTTAGGGATTATCGCTTGACTCAAGAAGGGAAACTATTATGGGATCAAATTTATATGTTGAACTGGTATGCTAGGCAACTATGCTTGAGATATGATTATACTTGTTGCTCTAGGATGAAGGCTCCACACCTTCCCTTTTCATGCAAATTTAATGATAATAAAACCTTAGCTTCTTATGCTAATGGTATATATGATTACTATGGTGTGGAATAAATAGAAGAATTTGTTGCTTTTATAGGTGCTTATGAAATTGAATCTATGTTTAAAGAGTTTGAAGATTTTGATGATGCTGTTTATAGACCTGAAAATTTAGCTATCCTCAAATATTGCTATGAGAATTATGAATACAATTCCGATATTAATGCACTTATTGAGAAAGTCTCCGCTGTCCAAGAAGAGACTAATATTTTGCAGGAATCTATGGAAGAAGAAGTTGATGAAACTGTGAGCTCATTGGATGAAAAAGATGAGGAGGAGAGCGAAGAACAAAAGGAGGAAGAGCGGATTGATCACCCGTGCCCACCTTCTAATGAGAGTAACTCTTCAACTCATACATTGTTTAATTCCCCTTCGTGCTTACCGAAGGATGATTGCTATGATGACTGTTATGATCCCTTTGATTCTTTGGAAATATCCCTTTTTGATGATGCCTGCTATGCTTGTGGCCAAGATGCCAATATGAATTATGCTTATGGAGATGAACTTGCTATAGTTCCTTATGTTAAACATGAAATTGTTGCTATTGCACCCACACATGATAGTCCTATTATCTTTTTGAATTCTCCCAACTACACTGTATTGGAGAAGTTTACCCTTATTAAGGATTATATTGATGGGTTGACTTATACCGTTGCACATGAGGATTTTGATGAATATAATATGCATGTGCTTGCTGCTCCTACTTGCAATTATTATGAGAGAGGAACTATATCTCCACCTCTCTATGTTTCCAACACGATACAATTGCAAGAAACTGTTTATACTATGCATTGGCCTTTACTTTGTGTGCATGAATTGTTCTTTTATGACATGCCGATGCATAGGAAGAGAGTTAGACTTTGTCATTACATGATATATGTTGCTTTGTGCTCACTACTAAATTACAAATCATTGCTAATTAAAATTGGCTTTGATATACCTTGGGATCCGGGTGGATTCACTACTTGAGCACTATATGCCTAGCTTAATGGCTTTAAAGAAAGCGCTGCCAGGGAGACAACCCGGAAGTTTTAGAGAGTAATTTATTTCTGTTGAGTGCTTTTATATAGTTTAAAAAAACAAGAAGAGGGGAACCCAAAACCTTTTCAAAAAGGAAAGTGAAAGTGAGAGAGACAAGCATTGTTGAAGTGGGAGAGCTCCTTGAACTTTGTTCATGCTCACGGAAACTTTGTGAATCTTGATTACAGAAACTTTTCATCAAAAATAATTATCCCCTTGTACAATTCCTTTGTATTATAAAAATAATGTGCCAAGGTTTGCCTTTAGGATGTTTACAATACTCGTTGGTTTGTACGGTGCAGGACAGAAACTTTGGCTGTAGTGCGCGATTTTTAATTTTTTACTGGATGTCAAACGGTTCTGATTCTTTTTGCACTGTCTTTCTATACAAATTTTTTATTTTTCCAAATTTTGGCAGAATTTTTTAAGTATCAGAAGTATGGTGAATGTTTAGATTATTACAGACTGTTCTGGTTTAGACAGATTCTGTTTTTGATGCATAGTTTGCTTGTTTTGATGAAACTATCAATTTATATCAGTGGATTAAGCCATGAAAAAGTTATATTACAGTAGCTATAATTAAAAAACAAAATATGAATTGGTTTGCAAAAGTACTTAGAGTAGTGATTTGCTTTATTATACTAACGGATCTTACCGAGTTTTTTGTTGAAGTTTTGTGTGGATGAAGTGTTCGATGATCGAGGAGGTCTCGATATGAGAAGAAGGAAGACAGGCAAGAGCTCAAGCTTGGGGATGCCCAAGGCACCTCAAGTAAATATTCAAGGAGACTCAAGCGTCTAAGCTTGGGGATGCCCCGGAAAGCATCCCATCTTTCTTCAACAAGTATCGGTATGTTTTCGGATTCGTTTCGTTCATGCGATATGTGCAAATCTTGGAGCGTCTTTTGCATTTAGTTTTCACTTTTATTTTATGCACCATGCTGGTATGAGATAGTCCTTGGTTAATTTATAGAATGCTCTTTGCACTTCACTTATATCCTTTGAGTACGGCTTTATAGAATGTTTCATGTGCTTCGGTTATATCATTTGAAGTTTGGATTGCCTGTTTCTCTTCACATAGATAACCGCCATTTGTAGAATGCTCTTTTACTTCACTTATATTTGTTAGAGCGTGGGCATATCTTTTGTAGAAAGAATTAAACTCTCTTGCTTCACTTATATCTATTTAGAGAGATGACAGGAATTGGTCATTCACATGGTTAGTCATAAAATCCTACATAAAACCTGTAGATCACTGAATATGATATGTTTGATTCCTTGCAATAGTTTTGCGATATAAAGATGGTGATATTAGAGTCATGCTAGTGGGTAGTTGTGGATTGTAGAAATACTTGTGTTGAAGTTTGTGATTCCCGTAGCATGCACGTATGGTGAACCGTCATGTAACGAAGCTGGAGCATGAGGTATTTATTGATTGTCTTCCTTATTAGTGGCGGTCGGGGATGAGCGATGGTCTTTTCCTACCAATCTATCCCCCTAGGAGCATGCGCGTAGTAATTTGTTTCGATGACTAATAGATTTTTGCAATAAGTATGTGAGTTATTTATGACTAATGTTGAGTCCATGGATTATACGCGCTCTCACCCTTCCATCATTGCTAGCCTCTTCGGTACCATGCATTGCCCTTTCTCACCTCGAGAGTTGGTGCAAACTGCGTCGGTGCATCCAAGCCCCGTGATATGATACGCTCTGTCACACATAAGCCTCCTTATATCTTCCTTAAAACAGCCACCATACCTACCTATCATGGCATTTCCATAGCCATTCTGAGATATATTGCCATGCAACTTCCATCATCATCATATACATGACTTGAGCATTCATTGTCATATTGCTTTGCATGATCGTAAGATAGCTAGCATGATATTTTCATGGCTTGTCCGTTTTTTGATATCTTTGCTACGCTAGATCATTGCACATCCCGGTACACCGCCGGAGGCATTCATATAGAGTCATATCTTTGTTCTAGTATTGAGTTGTAAGTAAATAAAAGTGTGATGATCATCATTATTAGAACAGTGTCCCATGTGAGGTTATCAAAATAAAAGAGGCCAAAGAAGCCCAAATAAAAAAAAGAGGCCAAAGAAGCTCACCAAAAAAAGAGAAAAAAATAGAAAAAAATGAGAGAAAGAGAGAAGGGACAATGTTACTATCCTTTTGCCACACTTGTGCTTCAAAGTAGCACCATGTTCTTCATATAGAGAGTCTCTTGAGTTATCACTTTCATATACTAATGGGAATTTTCATTATAGAACTTGGCTTGTATATTCCAACGATGGGCTTCCTCAAATGCCCAAGGTCTTCATGAGCAAGCAAGTTGGATGCACACCCACTTAGTTTCAGTTTGAGATTTCATATACTTATAGCTCTTAGTGCATCCGTTGCATGTCAATCCCTACTCCTCACATTGACATCAATTGATGGGCATCTCCATATCCCGTTGATTAGCCGCGTCGATGTGAGACTTTCTCCTTTTTTGTCTTCTCCACATAACCCCCATCATCATATTCTATTCCACCTATAGTGCTATATCCATGGCTTGCGCTCATGTATTGCGTGAGGGTTGAAAAAGCTGAAGCGCGTTAAAAAGTATGAACCAATTGCTCGGCTTGTCATCGGGGTTGTGCATGATTTGAATATTTTGTGTGGTGAAGATGGAGCATAGCCAGACTATGTGATTTTGTACGGATAACTCTCTTTGGCCTTGTTATTTTGAAAAGACATGATTGCTTTATTAGTAGGCTTGAAGTATTATTGTTTTTATGTCAAACGATAGACTATTGCTTTGAATCACTCGTGTCTTAATATTCATGCCATGATTAGACATATGATCAAGATTATGCTAGGTAGCATTCCACATCAAAAATTATCTTTTTTATCATTTACCTACTCGAGGACGAGCAGGAATTAAGCTTGGGGATGCTGATATGTCTCCGTCGTATCTATAATTTTTGATTGTTCCATGCCAATATTCTACAACTTTCATATACTTTTGGCAACTTTTTATACTATTTTTGGGACTAACATATTGATCCAGTGCCCAGTGCCAGTTCCTGTTTGTTGCATGTTTATGTTTCGCAGAAACCCAATATCAAACGGAGTCCAAACGGGATAAAAACGGACGGAGAATTATTTTGGAATATTTATGATTTTTGGGAAGTAAAATCAACACAAGACGGTGCCTGAGGGGGCCACGAGGCAGGGGGGGCGCGCCCTGGACCCTCGTGGGCACCCCATAAGGCGGTTGACGCTCTTCTTTTGCCGCAAGAAAGCTAATTTTATGAGAAAATTCTGGGCGAAAGGTTCAACCCAATCGGAGTTACGGATCTCCGGATATAAAAGAAACGGTGAAAGGGAAGCAGAGGGAAAAGCAGAAACAAAGAGAGACAGAGAGAAATATCCAATCTCGGAGGGGCTCTTGCCCCTCCCATGCCATGGAGACCAAGGACCAGAGGGGAAACCATTCTCCCATCTAGGGAGGAGGTCAAGGAAGCAGAAGAAGGAGGGGGGCTCTCTCCCCCTCGCTTCTGGTGGCACCGGAGTGCCACCGGGGGCCATCATCATCATCACCGCAATCTTCACCAACAACTTCACCGCCATCATCACCAACTCTTCCCCCCTCTATGCAGTGGTGTAACCCCTCTTTCACCCGCTGTAATCTCTACTTAAACATGGTGCTCAACACTATATATTATTTCCCAATGATGTATGGCTATCCTATGATGTTTGAGTAGATCAGTTTTGTCCTATGGGTTAATTGATGATCGTGATTGGTATGAGTTGCATGTTTTATTATTGGTGTTGTCCTATGGTGCTCTCCGTGTCGCGCAAGCGTGAGGGATCCCCGCTGTAGGGTTTGCAATATGTTCATGATTTGCTTATGGTGGGTGGCGTGAGTGACAGAAGCACATACCCGAGTAAGTAGGTTGTTTGCGTATGGGAATAAAGAGGACTTGATACTTTAATGCTATGTTTGGGTTTTACCTTAATGATCTGTAGTAGTTGCAGACGCTTGCTAGAGTTCCAATCATAAGTGCATATGATCCAAGTAGAGAAAGTATGTTAGCTTATGCGTCTCCCTCATATAAAATTGCAATAACGATTACCGGTCTAGTTATCGATTGCCTAGGGACAAATAACTTTCTCGTGACAAAAAGCTTTTTACTAAAACTAATTTAGTTGTGTCTTTATCTAAACAGCCCCTACTTTTTATTCACGCGCTCTTTATTATCTTGCAAACCTATCCAACAACACCTACAAAGTACTTCTAGTTTTATACTTGTTCTAGGTATAGCGAACGTCAAGCATGCGTAGAGTTGTATCGGTGGTCGATAGAAGTTGAGGGAATATTTGTTGTACGTTTAGCTCCTCGTTGGGTTCGACACTCTTACTTATCGAAAGAGGCTACAATTGATCCCCTATACTTGTGGGTTATCACTGAACATGTGCAGAACACGGAGGTGTCGTACGTTCGGTACTTGATCGGTTGGAGCATGAAGAAGTTCGACTACATCAACCGCGTTGTTAAACGCTTCCGCTTACGGTCTACGAGGGTACGTAGACACACTCTCCCCCTTGTTGCTATGCATCTCCATGGATAGATCTTGCATGTGCATAGGATTTTTTTGTTTTCCATGCAACGTTTCCCAACATGGCCCGTGACCCCGGACATCTGGCCATCCAGCCCGCAAGCCCAGACATCCGACCCCTCGCAGCAACACCTCCTCCACCACTCGTTTCTTCCGCCGAACTTTCACCAATTTTGACCGAGCCTACACCAATACGTCCGCATACCACCATCGCTTTCTGCAACCACCACCACTTACCTGCTACCGCCTCTGACAATTTTTGCCACATTTGGTCTTTGAGAATTTTCATTGCGGTTTTCGTTTCCTAACGTGTTTCGGCTACTTAGGCACGGTTCGACATCGACATCACCGCCACTCATCTTCGTCATCGACCTTGAACATTTCATCATTTTGACACCATCCACCGTAAGCAAGGACGGTAACCTCGATGAGACTCTCGTATATTCTCCCTTGCCATTGCATTGATAACCCCATAGCCTTCCTTTTTGCGTCACTTTCCCATCGAGACTAGCCTTTGAGTATTGCGGGAATGTTACTTGTGCACATTAGTGGTCATTGCATATATCACATCATGGTATACACATCTTGGTATCATATCTTGTGCCACAAGGTTGTCATCGCATATACACAATTGCTATCTTGGTTCGTCAAGTTTTGCATAAGTGGCCATAGAAAGAGCTCAAAAGAGAAAGAGCCAAACAAGCTTTTAAGCAAAAGAGAAAGATAAGCAAAGATATTTTAAACAAGAACCATAGCATCATACTACATTAAGATTGTCATACTCGATCATCTTGGATCATACCACCGGAACACCATACATAAAGCATACTTGGGATAGAATTCATTGCATTTTTGCCTTGTAGGTTGTGCACAAGTCTCGTATCCGCCTATTGTGCAATCGTGCTAGCGTATCTCTAGAGTTGTGCAACAGGAGCATTTTCCGTGGATTCCACATTTTGAGCTCATTTTTGGTTGCACAACCCCATCTATCTTTCTGTGTGTGTTTCCGTGTGCCACATATTGCTTGGTCTACTTGTTGCATTTGCAAATTTGCGAATCTTTTCCAACATTATTGAGTCTTACTAACAATTGCATAAATTTTGTCCACCATACTAACCAAGCTCCACCAAAGGCTTTATTTGTGTAGGTGTGAGAAATTTACAGGAACCGGTACCCATTATGCTATTTACTTGCTACATCATTGAGTGATCATTGCACTACAAAAAAATACACTTCCGTGACGATACGTGTTTGTCACACTAGGTCACGTTTTCTGTCATGCATGTACATCCATGACGATTTTATGACAGATTCAAGATAGTCATACATGTGCTCTCGTAGAAGTGTTCCATGACATTACCAAAATTATCATCACAGAAGTGTTCACTTCCATGACGATAAATCACGCGTCATAGAAGTGCTTTCGTCAAGGGTAACCGACACGTGGCATCCACCGTAACGGGTCGCCGTTAAGCTATCGGCTTCCGGTTTGGATCCGATAACCCGTTAACAGCCCGGACCAATGGAGATTCGACGTGTAAAATTCTCATTCACCGACGATCCACGTGTTGGCTTAGCGTTGGGACAGATGTCAACCGTCCATTTCACAAGAATCGCCAATGAAACTTTGACACATGGGACGACCCAATAGAGGCCCATATAGGTTTAAAAGCCGGCCCAGGAAGAGGCCCAAAAGATTTTGTCAGATCTAATGGGCCGGCCCGTTAACAGCCTAATATTTTCTGGACCAAATTATAGCCCACATCAGATACGGGCCGTTAAATGACTGCAGTATTCTGGGCCAGTTTACGACCCATATCAGATCCGGCCCGTTAACATCCTGCAATAGTTTGGGCCAAATTACGGTCCATACCTGATCCGGCCCATTAACTGATTTTCATTTCTTGGGCGAAATTACGGCCCATAACAGATACGACCCTTTTAACAGCTACGGTGCCATTGGGCCCATTGGGGGTGTGATTTGCTCTTCAGCCTCTTAATGGCCCGTTTAACAGTTCAGCCCGATATTAGTTTCGGCCAGTGAGCGGCCCTGTCTACATATGGGCCTCTTTCGGCCCGGTTTCACTTTCGGCCATTTAAAGGCCCGAGTTGCACCTGGGCCTAATTATGGTCCGTAGTTACTTTCGGCCTCTTAACGGCCCATAGTCTTCGTGGATACATTCTAGCCCAAACTGCCTATCGGCCCGTTAAAGGCCCTTGAGAGTGTTGGGCCTAATTTTGGCCCGTTATACATCCGACCCGCTTCCCGCCCGTCATGTAATTGGGTCACCCAAGGCCCAAAAACATTTCACCCTATTAATGGCCCGTCATCCGAATGGGCCAATAATGGGCCGATTTATATTACAGCACGCTGTCGGCCCGTGATTTGTTCGCCACAATTAAGGTTGAATCTAGTTTTCAACCTGTTAAAAGCCTATTTAATTTTCCGACCCAATTAAGGCAAGCGGTTTACTCGGCCTTCTAAAGGCCCGAAACTAATAGTGGGCTAGATTAAGACTAGACATAACTAATGGCCCAAGATGATTGTAGGCCCATGGTTCGGCCCGTACTAGCGATTGCCGACCGACCAGTTTTAGTACAGAAATTATTATTTTATAAACCTAACCTATTGGCTCATTGTGCACCGATCGAAGTTTGCGACCTTTTCTCAGAGCGATGACGGCATAAACAGCAAATAAATTACAGCCTCATGATGAAGAATAAACCTAGACTATACAATAAAGAAATTACAGCATATTACATCCCCTGGGCATCAAAGTTCGCCGCCAGTGATAATAAAGGGCAACCAAACAGCAGATTCCATAAAATGGGCAGGTCGCCTCCAGTGGAAGTTAACAGGGCGACAAAATAATAGACAGAACCGACAACACTTCAACATAGTTCAAGAAAGGTTAGCCCGGCCCAGGAGCTGCAGTGCAAGCAACTTACCAACCTGATGGGACTATGCTTCTTTGACACTTATATCCACCAAATTAAGCTGCATATCATCAATAAACGTCCTGTACTTATGGTTAATCTTGCATAGAGATTGGAGTTCCAGTCAAATTTGAGTAGAAGCATGTCTTTCTGTTTGAATTTCAGACTGAAGAAGTCGAACAGATTTAGGCGGTGACTTCATCGAGCTTGTGTCACTGAGTAAGTTCGACACTACATCAAGATATGACTTTGTGGTTGTATCCCTACCCTCAAGATGTGTTGGCTTCTTCTCTAGAATATATGTTAGAGGGACAAACAATGGGTTTGTCTCACTATCATTGTGGTAGTTCTTCCTAGCAGCAGTGCTGTCACCCTGAAAGAGAAACAAGTAGGTAGATAACAGGTTTTGCACGTATAAGCATCAGCGCTATCAATTCATTTCATTTCTTTGTCAGAAATAAAGAGACACGATTTAAAATAGCATTAACATAATAGGCATTGTTCATAGTTAAGACGACAAGAAATGACATTGTGCAGGAGCGACCAGCTTCACCAGACCACTGGATTACAGATCAAGAACACAAGCATACATGTAGTTCTAAACAACGTATAAGCATGAATGGTGAGTGTATTGTCAATATATACCATTTCAGATTGGTAAATAAAGATACACGATTTAAATAACATTAACATAATATGGCATCGTTCATAGTTGAGACATAGTAGGATATGACATTGTGCTGTTGTTGGTAGTTTCACCACACCACTGGATTACAGATCAAGAACACAAGCATATACATAGTGCTAAAGAAGATAACTTGCTATGTTTACTTTAATTTACATGGTATGAATAAGGAACTAGGTTGTACAACTAAAGACTGAAATTGAGAAAGACGAACTTATGTTTATGTACTTCTTCTTTATAAACTTTGAACAAGCAATTTGATGCAGACGACAAAAATAAATAGCATTTTCACTCATAGCTATCCAAATATACACAACAAAGTTTGAAGGCTCGAGGAGGACAAACTTACATTAGTAGTGAAGACATGCTCTATAAAGCCCTTGTCCATATTGATGGGGGGGCAATTCAAGAAGTTTACCGCACACTCTTCTTCAAGAGCATTGCCTTTATTCTACATTTTGTTAAGAGTAAATATAGATGTGAAAATATAGGAACAAATGGCGATTATTTAACTTAAGATGCAGAGTACAAATGTAAATACAACATACAGGCAAAAGGCACTGACAAGAGCAATGCGGTTTAAACTTCTTCAGTAACATTGGTTTTATTCAATATTTTAGCAAGAGTAAATGTAGATCTGATGTGTAGAAAATGGAGGGCAAGGGAAAATAAGCTGCCAAGTGTACATGAAGAACTAGCTGATGAATATAACTACAGTGATGAAGGACAGCAGATACTTACAAGAACAATGCAGAACTAAATTTCTTCATAAGCATTGGGTTTATTCTACATTAATTTAAGCATTAATATAGATCTGATAATTTGGAGCGAACAGTGGATAAGCAAGCCATAATGCACAATGATGTGACATAATCCACCAGGTATGAATGTAAGGACAGCGATAGGACAATAGGTACTCACACGAGCAAAGCAGCGACCAACATAGTTGCGATATCCTAGGCTTTGCGGCGCTAGTTCTATCGCCAATATACGTCGGGTGCTATGTGATTTCTCCGGCAGCACCACCTTTTTCAAGGACTTTGCTTGTTGATGACCCGCAAGTATAGGGGATCAATTGTAGCTCTTTTTGATAAGTAATAGTGTTGAACCCAACGAGGAGCAGAAGGAAATGACAAGTGGTTTTCAGCAAGGTAATGTCTGCAAGCGCTGAAATTGTAAGTAATAGAGTAGTTTGATAGCAAGATAATTTGTAACGAGCAAGTAATGATAGTAGTAACAAAAGTGCAGCAAGGTAGCCAATCGTTTTGAGGCAAAGGACAGGCCAAAACGGTCTCTTATAATAAGCAAAGCGTTCTTGAGGGTACACGGGAATTTCATCTAGTCACTTTCATCATGTTGGTTCGATTTGTGTTCGCTACTTTGATAATTTGATATGTGGGTGGATGATGACCCACAAGTATAGGGGATCTATCGTAGTCCTTTCGATAAGTAAGAGTGTCGAACCCAACGAGGAGCAGAAGGAAATGACAAGAGGTTTTCAGTAAGGTATTCTCTGCAAGCACTCAAATTATCGGTAACAGATAGTTTTGTGATAAGGTAATTTGTAACGGGTAACATGTAACAAAAGTAAACAAGGTGCAGGAAGGTGGCCCAATCCTTTTTGTAGCAAAGGACAAGCCTGAACAAACTCTTATATAAAGGAAAGCGCTCCCGAGGACACATGGGAATTATCATCAAGCTAGTTTTCAGCATGCTCATATGATTCACGTTCGTTACTTTGATAATTCGATATGTGGGTGGACCGGTGCTTGGGTACTGCCCTTCCTAGGACAAGCATCCCACTTATGATTAACCCCTCTTGCAAGCATCCTCAACTACAAAAGAAGTATTAAGGTAAACCTAACCATAACATGAAAGATATGGATCCAAATCAGCCCCTTACGAAGCAACGCATAAACTAGGGTTTAAGCTTCTGTCACTCTAGCAACCCATCATCTACTTATTACTTCCCAATGCATTCCCCTAGGCCCAAATAATGGTGAAATGTCATGTAGTCTACGTTCAGATAACACCACTAGAGGAAAGCCAACATACATCTCATCAAAATATGGAACGAATACCAAATTCACATGACTACTTATAGCAAGACTTCTCCCATGTCCTCAGGAACAAACGTCACTACTCACAAATCATATTCATGTTCGTAACCAGAGAGGTATTAATATGCATAAAGGATCTGAACATATGATCTTCCACCGAATAAACCAACTAGCACCAACTACAAGGAGTAATCAACACTACTAGCAACCCATAGGCACCAATCTGAGGTTTTGAGACAATGATTGGATACAAGAGATGAACTAGGGTTTGAGAGGAGATGGTGCTGGTGAAGATGTTGATGGATATTGACCCCCTCCCGATGAGAGGATCGATGGCGATGATTTCCCCCTCCCGGAGGGATGTTTCCCCGGCAGAACAGCTCCGCCGGAGCCCTAGATTGGTTTCGCCAGGTTCCGCGTCGAGACGGCGGCGCTTTGTCCCGAAAGCTTCCTTCTGATTTTTTTCCAGGGCAAAAGACTTCATATAGCAAAAGATGGGCACCGGAGGCCTGCCAGGGGACCCACGAGGCAGGGGGCGCGCTCAGGGGGTAGGGCGCGCCCCACCCTCGTGGATGGTGGGTGGCCCCCCTCTGGTGCTTTCTTCACCCAATATTTTTAATATATTGCAAAACTGACTTTCGTGGAGTTTCAGGACTTTTGGAGTTGTGCAGAATAGGTCTCTAATATTTGCTCCTTTTCCAGCCCAGAATTCTAGCTGCCGGCATTCTCCCTCTTCGTGTAAACCTTGTAAAATAAGAGAGAATAGGCATAAGTATTGTGAAATAATGTGTAATAACAGCCCATAATGCAATAAATATCGATATAAAAGCATGATGCAAAATGGACGTATCAACTCCCCCAAGCTTAGACCTCGCTTGTCCTCAAGCGGAAGCCGATAACGAAAAATATGTCCACATGTTTAGAGATAGAGGTGTCAATAAAATAAAATACGAACATGAGGGCATCATGATCATTCTTATAATAAAATAAAATACGGACATGAGCGCACCCGGGGGCCTCGTCGACATCAACATGACCCACGATGGGGGGCACCCTGCCGCGCCCGCACCACCCCGGTGGGCGCGGGCACGAGCGTTGCCGCATACGGCCCCGTCGGAGCACTGCCTTGTCAACCTCAGGACGGCATGACAGGCTAAGCAACATGGAGCGTGGGGCACTTCGGCGAGGTCTTCGGGGCAGCGGCCTCGGAGGCCTACATGCCCCGCATGATGGACCAGGAGTACACGCTGGAGGACGACCCCGGCTTGTTCCTCGGGCCAGGTTGGGAGGAGGAGGCGTTAGGAGCTGAAGCCTTCCAGGAGCCGCCGGAGAGCCCCACCAACCGCGCCGTTGACAACAAATACAGGGTACCACTAATTCCACAGGGGCAAGCTTACGCTAACCATGGGTCACAGGTGAACCATGTCACAGCACCAGGCAACGCTTGCGGGACGGCGATGTCTGCCCCATCAGGAGAGGCTCATTGGGGGTTGCGCGGGAGAAACCAGGAGCAAGGCCCCTCCCTGCGTCGCGTGGAGCAAGGTGTTACCCGGAGGTAGGCCCTCTGCCGGGGAGGCGCCGGCGAGCCCTACCCCGGCAGAGGACCCGTGGTCGCCGAGGGCGCCACTGGCGTCCCCTTTGCCTCTTTGGTGGCGTCCTGGTTTCCGGTCGCCCCCAATGGTAGCTGAGGGAGGCGCAAGGCGGGGCCCTCGTCTGGAGGATATGAAGTAAGGCTCACGCCTGTGAAGATCGCCGCCCGCGACACTCTCACATAATAATGAGTGGGGATGTACACGCCCCGAAGTCTCTGGAGAGCCGCCCTCGGGCCTCGGGGGCTCCCTCCCACGTCCTAGTGGCAACACTTAGCTCCACGCTGGTGAGAAGACTCGAAGACAAGAAGACTAGACGAGGTGCCAGACGCGACCATTTGCTTTGGATCCCTTTTCTATAGCCTTGCCTTCTGGATTTGGATTTAAGCTGAAGTTGATTCTTTATCGATGCGCGCGGGGGGTGCCTTTTCTCGTTCAAGCGATTTCTTGCTATCTGGTTCTTGCCCTATTCTGAAGCTCGCGCTCGCTGCCTCCCCCTCGCGGGCCCCTCGCGAGCGGGGCTGGGCGCGGCACATGCACCGCGCGCGCCGATCGGGCGGATCAACAGACCCTTTAGGAGCTCTGCGGGAACTTACGACCTTACGATCTAGTTCAGGACCCGCCTCAGCTAAGGTAAGCCGCAACAGCAAAACTTGCCACCAGGCTCATGGATCCACAAAGGCACACACTCGGCTTAGCATAGAAGAATAAAAACTGTGATTTGTTTACATGAGGGGCTCCCCCTCTCAAAATGCTCTCACAATCTTTAGGGGCCATGCCCAAGCTTTTGCATACAGGGTAAAACAGTAAGGGAACATGGGATCAGCCAGATATGTCGCTCGCCACATCTTCCAGGTCGTCTTCAGATGCACCGCCGGTGTCGCTGTCGCCGTCACTGGCGTCGCCTCCACCTCAGCCAGCCCCATCATCGCCGCCGTTAACCACGTCTCCTTCGTCTACCACGACTACCACTGCGTCGTCCTCACAAGCGAAGGCCCTGACCAGCGCATCCACATTGTCCTCCACCCACTGCGCTAGGTCTCTTCGGATGGCCACAGGTATGGGGGCAATGGCGGCATCGAAGTCAAAGTCGGGGAAGGTGTTCTGAAGATGGCTGAAGACGCGGGAGAATGCGCGCCTGAGTAGGCCCCGGCTCCTGTCTTCCACGAGCTGGCGAGCTCTACCGGATCGAGCTTCAAGACGCGTCACCACGTCGGAGAAGAAGCAAAAATGGCTGGCGTAGTCGTCCGTATGGGGATGAGGGGCATTCTCGTCACAGATGTGGCCCAGCGCAGTGTTAACCCTGTTCCTGAGAACCTGGAGCATGGGGGCATGCTCGCGCTCCAATGTCCGCCGCTGAAGCACTTCCTCCCTGTTCTGCCGTGCAACGGCCTCGGCATTGTCAACCCGTTTCTGAAGAGAGAGCAGCTCAGCGCGGGCGGAGGCCAACTCCGCCTGCGCCGTGACCAGGGCGGCCGCTGTGGCCTCCTCGCACCTCTCTACCTCAGCTAGCCTGGGCCTAAGGGCAGCGGCCCTACCTGCAGCCTCCGTCTCCGCAAGCTGCAGCTCCAGATCGTGCCAACCCTCAAGACCCGCGCAAACCTCGGCCACCCAGCGATCGACCTCCTCCTGAGCTTTGGGCTCACGTGCACCAACGGCATCTTCTGCTTGGGCAACCTGACGCTCCCTCGTCTCCAACTGCTCAAGCTAGAGGCTACGCTCCATGGCTTCTAGAGCCAACGCCTCCTCGCGCCTCCGGACCTCTTCTTCCTCAGCGGGTGTCCCCCTCAGTGACGCAAGGGCGGCTTTGCGTGCCTCCACCTGCTGCTCCAGGGACGCACTCTAGGCTTGGAGCTCCCACGCGCGCTTCTTCGCAGCTTCGCGACGGCGGTCAGCCTCGCGAGCCTCCTCCAAAGCTTGAGAGCAAGCCTCACAAGAAACCTTGAGGGATGCCTCGGCCTTCGCAATGTCAAGATCGCGCTGGTGGCGGCCAAGATTGATAGCCACCCTCAGCTTACACCGCTCCTCCGCCAGCCGAAGACCCTCAGCCTTGAGGTGCGCGTCGACGTCCGCGAGTTCACCACCAAGCCGGTTCATCGCGCTCATCGCCTCCTGGCAGAGCTCGTGGTGAACAATGCTTCGTTTGTGCTTAAACTCAAGCGCACGGCCCACCTCGTCCTCCGCCACGGGGGCTGCAGGCGGGACGTGAAGCAGCGCACCCCCTCTCAGCAGGGGCTGGGGGCTGGTGCTGCCCCAGGTGCCAGCCAGGCCTCACGAGGGGCCCTAGCCGGTCGGGGCCCGCCGCTTGAAGAGGAGCCAAAGACCAAAGCCAACCAGCTGTTGTCCATGACCAGAGGAGGGGTCCTGGGCACGCCCGCCAAGCTCCAAGCCAGGCTGTGGAGGAAGGGCGACGAGACCGCAGATTCAAAGTGCCGTGGAGGCGAACGCGCCTCTCCGACCGACCCTGCTCCAGGGACTGCATGCAGGCTCTGGGCGCTCAAGGCCAGCAGGGGAGTCGAGGAAAGAGGAGGTTGCTTTTCACGGGATACAACGGCCTTGATGGAAGGGACCCTGAAGAGCTAACGTCAGGAAAGGAAGCAGCACTCAAGAAATCACGAAGATACAGTACTTACTCGTCAACGGCGACGTACCTCCTCTGCTTCAACGGCCCGAAGATACCACTGCTGCTCGGGGATCCCTTCCTCTTTCGGAGCTCCTCAAAATCCACGCAAAGCCGGCCGAATCGCTGGACGTGGCAGTCGGCATGGGGCGCAGCCGAGGAAGCACTCGGAGGGACAGCTTCAGGAGCGCCGAGCTAAGGAGAGGAGTCGGGCGCCGTCTGACCGCAACCCCCCGAGGCCTCCGAAGCTTCGGCCTCGGGAGCTGCGTGCTGCATCGCCTCCGCAACCGGCGCCCCAGGGGAGGAATCATGAGCTCCGGAGGACGACACCCCAAGATCCCCAGGCGGCATTTGCACCTCAGCACTCAGGACACCAGCCTCCGGCGGAGCTCGCCCCCTGCATCCACACTCGGGGCGAGCTCGCCGCCAGCGGCGAAGAAGGGAACCACATCGACGGGGTTCTCGCGGGGCCCCACCAGGCCGTCCGGGCGCAGCCCCCACTCATCAAAGGAAGGCATGTGCTCTGCAAATTCTACCCTTTTCGTGCAGCGGTATAGCAGACAGCTCTTCCCAGGCATGTCGTCTGGCGAGGGGACACCCGTCAGGACCTCAAGCACTGTTCGCCGCATCTCAAGAGGGAGCCCAGACTCCTGAAGCCTCATATGGTCCTGACTGCTGAGAAAGGCCCACATTGGGCGAGAATGGCACTGAAGCAGAGCGACTCGGCGCCTGACGAACTCCTTCACCACCATAGGTGGAGTCACGCCGCGGTCCTTCAACCTCCTCAGCCTGAGCCAGACGGGGACAAGACAGGAGCTCGCCAGCCTCTCGTGGCCCCAACCGGAGTTGGGGACGGCAGGTGCTGATGGAGAATGGAGCACAGGGCTGAGCACCCCGGCGTCGACGAATACCCACCGTGTCCAGAACTCACTCGTGGATGGAGGAACCTCGAAGTCGATCCCTGCGCCTGCCGGCGCAGCCACAGCCTGGAAGCTCACGCACTCCGAGCTTTGCCGAGGATCCATCAGATGCAATGAGAAGAAATGATGGAGAAGGGCCACTGAAGGGGCAATGCCCACCATGGCCTCACAAACAAAGGCGAAGACGGCGAGGAGAGTCACGGATTGGGGGTCGAGATGCAGCATATGGATCTGGTAATGTTCAAGCACCACATTGAAGAAGGCGGAGAAAGGGGGAATCAGGCCGGCCCAAAGGGCATCGGTGAAGATTGGGACCTCGGTGGCCGCCCGGTCGATACGGGCGCGAGACGCAGGCCAAGCCACCGTCTTTCCCCACTCGTTGAAGCTGGTGGCGAGCATGGGACACACCTTGCCCATGGCCTCATCGTTGAGCACCAGCAACCGGCCAACTGCGGGCTCGACGGCTGGAGGCGCACTTGTCGAAGACAGAGGCTTCTTCCCCTTGTCCGCTTGTTTCGGCGCCATGGCGATGAAGTGGGCAGAGCTCGCGTCAGATCGGAAGGAGGAGCGGAGTTCCTGGGAAGCAGAGGAATTGGGAGAGTACGGAGCAGGCAATGGAAGAATAACTGTGTAGGGTGTGGTGGCTACCTAGCCAGGCGGGTATCAAGGCAGCGTGGGGAAGCGGAGACGCCCACGTCCAATCAACCACCACGCCTCGACCAGGGCCGCAGGCTATTGGGGCACGCGGCGCTCCGCACTTGACTTTTGGCTTCGCTTCGAAGCCAAGCCCGAGCGCGCCTTGGGCCCGGGGGTACTGTCGGCGTTCTGGGAACGGGGGTCCCCAGACTTGCCTGCCTGCGGCCCATGGCGTGGCTCTACGCGTGGGCCCGTACGACCCATCTTCATCAACAAGGCATTCAAGACCCTCGTGAGGGGCCAAGCCTTGCAAGGTGGACGACGCAAGACCTCCTCAGGGGCGGCCTCACCAGGTTGGCTCAGGAGGGGCGGAGAGATCAAGGCAAGGAAAATCTCACGAGGTTCTCGTGACGTGAGCCATGAAGATCGAGATCAGACGGGCGCCAGGCGGGCGCCAGCGCGCACAGTTTCCTTGTTTCCCCTTTGGTGCTAAGGAAGCAAGCGCAGGCGCGGAGTACCGAGGCGTCAAGCAAAGGTTTCCATATCAGTGCAACGAGACCAAGACCAGCAGGACGGCAAGACGGAGGTCACCATGGAGCCCAAGGCGGCGTCACCACCAGAGTCTTTTACAGGCGAAGACCGCTTTTGTCAGGATAAGCTGTACTAGTTGTCCCCTTTCAAATTGGCCGTTGTTGGCTCCCTTCCCGCTCAATATTTGGGAAGAGGACCAGGGCCTATATAAGTAGAACTAGCCACCACCGTAGGAGGCAGCTGGATCCGAACTCATTCGGAGGCATCTCATCTGATCTTGAGTGATCCTCATCCACACACAGAGCGCAAGAACACCTCAACCTCAGGAGGCTGTTCTTCCCCATGTACTGTTCATCATCAGCCCAAGAGGCAATCCACCACCACCACACTGGAGAAGGGTATTACACCACAACGGTGGCCCGAACCAGTATAAACCCTGTGTCCCTTGTGTTGTGAGTTCGTGGTGTTTGCCCGTGAGATCTTAGCAAGCTAGGACGTGGATCGGTAGGGGGAGAACTTTGCGCGCACCCCAGAGTTCGAACCTTAAGGGTTTTGCCGGAACCCCTGATCCGACAGGTGTGCCATGGAAGCGAATGAGATTTTGCATCCGAGGGCATGAACATATTGCATGAAGGTGTGGCTTGTGAACTGGGTGCCGTTGTCAGTGATGATCCTTGCCGGAACTTCGAAACGACACACCAATTCTTTCAAGAAATTGATAGCTGACTGAGCAGTCACCTTCCTCACGGCAGTCACTTTCGGCCACTTTGTAAACTTGTCGATGGCAACGAACAAGAATTCAAAGCCCCCGATTGCTCGGGGGAAGGGGCCGAGGATGTTGAGCCTCCAGACCAAAAATGGCCATGACAGAGGGATTGTCTGAAGGGCTTGGGAAGGCAAGTGTGTTCTCTTGGAATGGAACTGGCGGGCTTCACATGTCGTGACAAGCTCAACTGCATCTTGGAGGGCTGTGGGCCAATAGAATCCTTGCTGGAATGCTTTCCCAACTAACGCCCTTGATCCAATGTGTGAGCCGCAGATTCCCCTGTGAATCACAGCCAGCAGTTCCTTTCCATATTCCCGGCAAACACACTTCAATTTCACACCATTGGGCCTCCTTCTGTACAGAGTGTCATCGAGAAACTGATACATACTGGCCCTCCGGGCTACTCTCTCAACTTCATCTTGGTTGCCGAGAAGTTCTCCGGTTTGGAGGAAGCGGACAATGTGCCTTGCCCAAGTTGGAGCCTGGGGCTCGGCAACGAGGACTAGTGGCACCTCCTCGGCTGCGGGAGCACCAGCCTCGTTCGCAGGGTCCATAGGCCCGGCTGGAGGGGGCGGTCCGGCAGGCTGTGAGTAGTTGTTTCCGGCAGGGTCTCTGCCGGAAGAGGCTTACCATAGTCCAACTTTCTCCTTTTCCGGGCCATTGTGGCTGGTGATACGGAGGGCTGAGAGAGATGGAGAACAAAAGCTCCTGGTTCCACAGGAAGCTTCTGTGCAGCATACTTTGACAGGTCATCAGCTATGCTGTTTTCCGCACGGGGTACGTGCTCTGTTTGCAACCCATCAAAGTGCTCCTCTAATCTCCTCACTTCCTCGATGTATGCTTCCATCAATGGGCTTTGATAATCTTTGTTGACTTGTCTCACCACAAGCTGTGAATCTCCTCGAATGATTAACTTCTTGATTCCCAATTCTGCCCCAATCCTGAGCCCGGCAAGGAGCCCTTCATACTCAGCTGTATTATTGGTGGCTTCTTCCCGGGCAAAGTGCATCTGGACGACGTACTTCAAGTGCTCCCTGGAGGGGGAAACAAGAAGCATGCCAGCCCTGCACCTTGTAGGGAAAAAGCACCATCAAAATACATAATCCATTCTTCGGGTGATTCCTTGCCGGGGAGAGCTATTTCCGTCATTTCCTCATTTGGGGTTGGCGTCCATTCTGCAATAAACTCTGCCAGTGCCCTGCTCTGAATAGTTGATGTGCTCTCAAACTTCAAACCAAAGCTGGATAACTCCAAAGCCCACTCCACTATTCTGCCAAAAGCCTCAGGATTTCGGAGTATCCTTTGCAAGGGAAAACGAGTGACAACCGTAATCTCATGGGCTTGGAAGTAGTGGCGCAGTTTCCTTGAGGCCATGATGAGGCCAAAGATCAACTTTTGCACGCCAGAGTACCTCGATCTATCCCCTTGCAACAAGGAGCTGACAAAGTACACTGGGCGCTGCACCACTTTCTTCCTTGCCGCGTCCTTGGGGTTGCACTCGTTGCCGTGATCACTACTGTCCTGGTCCTTTCCTGACTCTGCCGCGGTCTGGCCACTCTCTGCTTCATCCACTTCTCACTGTGCTACCAAGGCTGCACTGACCACTTGGTTGGTTGCTGCCAGGTAAAGCTGTAGCGGCTCTTGAGGTTTGTGTGCAACCAAGGTAGGCACAGACGATAGGTAAGCCTTCAATTCTTGCAGAGCTGCATCTGCTTCTGGGGTCCACTTCATAGGCCCTGCCTTCTTCAAAATTTTGAATAACGGCAGGGCACGCTCAGCAGACTTGGAAATTAATCTGCTTAGTGAGGCAACACATCCCGTCACGCACCTCACATCCTTAACTGTCCTTGGCGCTTGGATCTGCTCAATGGCCTTGATCTTGTCGGGGTTGGCTTCAATCCCCCGATGGGATACGAAGAATCCAAGTAGCTTGCCGGAGGGAACGCCAAACACACACTTCTCCGGGTTAAGCTTCAAGTTGATCTTGCGCAAATTAGCAAATGTCTCCTCCAAATCCTGAATAAGGGTGGCCTTATCCTTGGTTTTGACCACAATGTCATCCATATAAGCTTCTATGTTTCTATGTAACTGTGGCTCAAAACCAATCTGGACTGCTCTTGCAAAAGTGGACCCGGCACTCTTTAATCCGAAAGGCATGCGGACAAATCAGTACGTACCACATGGAGTGATGAATGATGTCTTCTCCTCATCTTCTTTGGACATGAAGATCTGGTGATACCCGGAGTATGCATCCAAAAAGGAGAGCAGATCACATCCTGAAGTGGAATCCATGATCTGGTTGATGTGCGGCAAGGGAAATGGGTCCTTCGGGCAAGCCTAGTTGAGATCTGTGAAATCAATGCAAAGCCTCCATTTCCCATTCGCCTTCCAGACTACCACTGGGTTTGCCAACCACGTAGGGTGTAATGCTCCTCTGACTAGACCAGCTGCCTCCAGCTTCTTGATTTCCTTGGCAATGAACTACTACCGCTCCAAGGCCCGCTTCCGGACTTTCTGCTTCACGGGTCGGGCATGTGGGCAGACAACAAGGTGGTGCTCGATTACCTCCCTGGGACCACCAGGGATATCAGATGGTTGCCAAGAAAACACATCGATATTTGCCCGCAGGAAGGCAACGAGCGCACTTTCCAATTTGTCATTGAGGGTGGCGCTGATAGTGAAAGTACCATCAACGCCAGCCAGCCCTGCCGGGACCTTCTTCACTTGGGGTGCAGCAACCTTGGATCTCTTGTTGTTGGAGCACTCCAGCACGTCGTCAACGAGTGCCGTGCACTCGGAGGGGGCACGCTTCCCGGACTCCTTGCCGGAGGTCCTACAATCCCTCTTCTTTCCTTTGCTTTCCTTGGCGGGAGCTGCTGCCGCCGCACCCTCTGCCGCGACAGCATCCCGGTACATCTTGTCCACGCATATAATTGCATCCTTCTCATCTGATGGGATAGTGATGACTCCCAGTGGCCCGGGCATCTTCAAGGTGTTATAAGCATAGTGGGATGCTGCCATGAACTTACCTAGGGCCAGGAGTCCCAGAATCCCATTGTATGACAGGGGGAGATCAACCACATCAAACACAATCTTCTCAGTCCGATAGTTCAGTTCTCCCCCAAACATCACCGACAGCGTAATCTTTCCCTTGGGACGGCTCCTGCCGGGATTGACTCCTTGAACGTGCCGGTAACCTCTAGCTCCTCTTCTCCTATCGGAAGCTTGTTGATGACTGTCGGGGAGATCAGATTCAAACCGGCCCCGCCATCCACTAACATCTTTGTGACCTTGAGGTTGCGAATCGTTGGGGAGACCAACAATGGCAAACACCCTACGCTATGGTGCGGCCAGAGTGATCCTCCTCATCAAAGATGATGGGCGTGCGGGACCATTTGAGCGTCTTCCGGGCCTCTGGCGCTGGTTCCATAGCATTGACCTCCCGTGCCCATCGCTTGAGTTGGTGATGAGAGGTGTGCAAAGATGCACTCCCATCAATGCACAGGGCGTCAGTGGCCTTCCAAAATTCATGCTCACTAGTTTCCTCTTCATTCCCTTCATCACTCACATCATCATAGACTTCCTTCTCTTGGCCCTTGGCGGGTTTTCCTTGATTCCGAAAGGGTTTGCCGGGGCGATTTGCTTCACTGCCTCGGCCCTTACCGCCAGCAGCATTCTGACCTTTCTCCTTACCACGCTTATCATACTTTGCTCTCTGTCTCTTGACGAGCTGCTCAACCTGGTAGCACTCTTGAAGGTCGTGGCCTTTGGTCTGGTGGATCTTGCAGTATGGGCCATCACCTTTCCCAACTTTTTCCGCGGCAACGGCTTCCCGGCAGGCAGTGCACGCGACAGCCTCCTTGCCGTGGGCCTCAGCCTTGGCTTTCTTGCCGGTACTAGGTGAGCCCGAACCTTCTACAGTCATTATGGCTTTATCTCTTGGCTTCTTGTTGCACTTCTTGCCCTTTCTCTGACTGGTTGATTCATCTTCATCCTCTGAATCAACATTGATGCAATCCTCCTCTCCGAGCAACTTCCTTCCTTCCTCCATCCGAGCACACTTATCCACCAGTGTGTACAGCTCCTTCACAGTCTTGGGCAACCGCACATTCATCTTAGAACAAATGCGACGGATGCGCACATTGGACTGGAAGGCTGCTATAACAGCTGCCGAATGGATATTTGGAATATTTCTATGAACTTTACTGAATCTCTGTAAATACTTATGGAGGGTTTCTCCTTCCTTCTGCTGGAGAAGCTGCAGGTCGCTGGGCCTGCCGGGCTCTTGGTGACCACTGGTGAAGGCACCGATGAAATCGTGGCACAGATCTGCCCATGATGAAATGGAGTTCTCCAGGAGGTGCATCAGCCAAGACCTCACGTTGGACTTGAGGGCCAAAGGGAAGTAGTTGGCGAACACCTTCTCATCTCTTCCCCCGGCAGCCTGAACAGCGATGGTGTAGATGCTCAGGAACTCTGCCGGGTTCAGCCTCCCATCGTATTTCTCAGGTATCTCTGGCTTGAACGTACGAACGAACGGCCAACGGACTTGCCGCAGCTCTTGTGTAAAGGTAGGGCAGCCAACCTCGAAAGGAAGGCACCCGCCAACATCGAGTGCAGGCTCATCGACGTTGAGGCCGCTGCTCCTGTCGGTCTGGCGGAGGTCGTCATGGCGCCGATCTATGGCGACGTGCGTGTCTCCCCGCCGCCTGTCCTTCGGGGTTCGACGTTGACCTAGACGTGCTCGAGGGTTAGAAGAGGCCATCGAGACGTCGTCGGGGTTTTGATTCTGCGGCGCCCGCGCCGGCTGCCGTGGTGGGGACTGCACCGTGTGAACAACCCCCTCCATTCTGCCAGCGGTGTGGGCAGTTGCTGTCGCTTGGGGAGGTTGTGGCGGGCCAGCTCGTCGAGAGCCCCCAGCCACGGCGAAACCCAGCAGGCTCTGGATGGTAGCACGCCACTCGTCCATCTGCTCGGCTGTCGATGGAAACCTCAGTAATAGCTGAGCTCGCGCCATAGCCTCCGTGGCGGTGCTTGGCATAGATGTTGATGACGTCGACTGTACCGTCGCCTGGCTCCGGACGGTGCCTGGGGCGGCGACGGCGGCAATGGTGCGCCCGTGCTGCTACGGGATGACCACCTGGGCAGCGGGGTCGCGCGACAATGGTGCTCGAGGGATGGCGGCTCCGTCGTGCACACTAATCGGGTCGGCTCGTCCGGGAAGAGGCGCATGCACCATGACTACTCTCGTAGGAGGGGTGGCCAGAGGGCGATGGCTCACCCCGGACCGAGTGTCGTTGTTGTGGCTGTGCCCGCCAGCAGGAGGAGAGGGTGCAAGCGGAGCGACCCTCTCGTCCGCGCCTTGCGGAGCGTGGCCGTCGATACGCTGCTAATGTTGTTCTCCTCCGATGTCTCCAGCCCCCGTGTTGGCCGCGGGGGGAGTAGTGATGGCGCCGCCCGCTCCAACCACGCCCCCAGCAGCGCTCACGTCCTCGCTCGTCTCCGCATTCCCCACAGCGTTAGAGGCTGCGGGCAGCGGAGCCTTCGAGGCGGATGGCTGGGCTGAACAGCCGGACTTCTTCTTCTTGGGAGCCATGGTCAACAGCGTCGTCGAAGATGAAGATGGCGATGAAGATGACGCGCTGCGCATGCTTTCAGGTTTGCGCAAGCGATCCCCCTACCTGACGTGCCAAAGATGTCGCGGGATATCCGCGACCACCTATGGGACCGGGTGGCCCCTTGCTGGTTCGGCAGGGGGACGTCGCATTGCACAAAGAGCAGATCAGAGCACGGTAGCACGACAGAGAGCACACAAGCAATTTACCCAGGTTCGGGCCGCGCGAGGCGTAAGACCCTACTCCTGCTTTGGTGGATTGACGGTGGAATGAATGTGGTGGTGCGTAGTACACTTGCCCGGCAAGGGCTGCCTTGGGGCAGCAGCGACTACGCGCGTGTAGTGCCTTGGGCTTGTCAACTTTCCAACCCTCTAACCCCTCCTACGAGTGCCATGGGCCTCCTTTTATAGATTAAAGGGGTCACCACAGTGGCAAAGTGGTCATTATCCATTGATATGATAGCAAACAGTGCTATCATACCTAACTCTGTGGGGTGATAGGGTGCATTAAATGCACCGCTTAGTGTCACATCACTGGCTGTCCGGCAAGGCCTGCCGGGTTATCTCGCCAGCTCCGCATCTGTTCTCTTGACACGTCGCAGGACGGGTGTCATCTGTGAGTTTCTTCTGTAGGAGATGGCTACCATGTGGCGAATGGCTGCCACTCAATCATCTTGCAGCTTGACACCGCACGGATTGACGACGTGGGTCGTGCTTGAGTGCTTGGCAGGGTGGTTCAGCCCCCGTGAGCCCCGGCAGGCTCTGTCAGGGAGTCTTGGTTGCTTGCTTTGGGTGGTGGCCTCGCCCCTTGCCGGCCTCGCCTACCCAGCAAGGGAGGCCCTTCTATTGCCAATATCCTGTTCCTTTGGCTCGATCTCGATCTCTCTGAGCTGCATGTTGGTTCTTCAAGTCTCTTGGCTCTTCGACCTCTGACTTGAGCTGGTGCTCCAATCTTGATCTTGTGCCCGTGCACAGTTGGGCAACTGACCCAGGGTTTGTTGCACCGACACCCATATTCAACTGGACATATGTGCCTAGATCTTTCCTCACCACATGATGCTTGCCAAAGGAGAAAATAAAAGGAATAGAGAGAAAAACTTTGACTCTTTGCATAAAAGTAAATACATAAAAGTAAAAGATAGGCCCTTCACAGAGGGAAGGAGAGGTTGCCATGCACTTATTTATTTGTATGCTCAACCCCTTAGTGCAAAAGAAAGTCACATTGTATTTCCCCTTGTGATAGCAACCTTTATTATGCAGTCTGTCGCTTTTATTCTTCACCATCACAAGTTCGTACAACGCTCAATTTTCTCTTACACTAAATGATCTCACACTTTTAGAAGCAATTTTATTGCCTTATTGCACCGATGAAGACTTACTTGAGGGATATTGCTCAATCCCTAGGTAGGTATGGTGGACTCTTGAAAATAATATTTGGGTTTAAGGGTTTTTGGATGCACAAGTAGTATCTCTACTTAGTGCGGATTTTTTTGTCTAGCAAAGATAGGGGCAAGCGCCACATGTTGAAGAATCTATGACAATATAACTTCTATGTGAATATGAACAAACATAAATCATTACGTTGTCTTCCTTGTCCAACGCCAACAATTTTGGCATATAATATTTTGATGGGGGCTCACAATCACAAAAGATTTCTAGAATAGTGTATTTATATGTGAATCTTCTCTTCCCTTATTAATTATTTCATGAGTGCATCATTGACCAATGCTATGCTTGTCAATCTCTAATAAAATTTTCTACTTATACTTTTCCTTATGTGGTGTCATCACCTAACATAAGATTAGCATATGATCTTTTTCATTTATTTCCTTTCTTTTTATTTATTTCCTTTCTTTTTGTTGCAACATGAAAGTAAAAAAAGCAAAAACTCAACCTAAACTTTATTATATATCTCGCACACGATTACAAGGATAGATCACTAAGCAAACTCTCGAGAAGAAAGAATCAAACTAAACTTTTATTCATTTAAAGCAAAAGATAACTAATGATCAAACTAAGATAAGTAAGGGCAAAAGATAGTGGGGATGATACGATACCGGGGCACCTCCCCCAAGCTTGGCGGAAGCCAAGGGGAGTGCCCATACCCGATACTCAAATTTCTTTTGGTGATGAAGAAGAAGGTGGTGGTGGAGTAGAGGGTTTGTCCTTCTTCCTCAGCTTACGCTTGAGGGTAGAATTTTCCTCCTTCAATTCACCGATCTCCTGTTCAAGCTCCAGTACCTTTTTGCAGAAATCTTGCTTGCTGTCCTGCAAAAAGCGGAAGGGTATAAACTGAACCTTAGGCCTCTTTGGTTTGTTCGGGAGGCTTGACTTCTTGAATTCCACATGCATGTTCCCTGGGTTGAGGCAACAGAGTTTTGTCCTCATCTGAGCTCGTCTCCTCCTTCTCCCTAGGATAATAGTCTTCCTCTTCCTCCGTGGTTCACCCATAGTGCTCCACATCCCCTAGGACTTGGGGTTTGTGATGAAATCAGCAACATAGATCTCACCCTCAGAGTCTTGGGATGACATATTTTCAGATCTAACAGGGAAACAACAAGAAAAGAAAACAGAAGATTTCTGCGTGATACGGTGGTCAATAGGTTCAGGGGGTATATAAAGATTTTTTACCTTGGGAAACCAGCAAACGGAAGAAAAATGGAGTTTGGAAGGTGCCCCAGGTGGGCACAACCCACCTTGGCGCGCCTGGCAAGCCAGGCACGCCGTGGTGTCTTGTGCCCACCAGGGTACGCTTCCTGGAAGTTTCTTATTTTCCTAATTTTCTAAATATTCCAAAACTGACAAAAAATATTTTTGTGGATTTTTGGAGTCCGTTTACTTACCGTATCACGTACCTCCTTATTTTCATGATTCTGGAGTGCTCCGGAAAGACTCTTTAATGTGTTCTTCCGGTGTCAAAGTTTGGATAATATTACTTTCAACATTAACGGGCATACCTGAGATATAATGTTTTTTTCGCTGCCCATTGACAACCTTCGGGTTAGTACCTTCGGCATTATTTATTTTGATAGCTCCAGACAGATAAACCTCCTCGATAACATAGGGCCCTTCCCATTTGGAGAGGAGTTTTCCTGCAAAGAATCTGAAACGGGAGTTGTACAAAAGAACATATTCTCCGACTTTGAACTCACGCTTTTGGATTCTTTTATCATGCCATCTTTTAACCTTTTCTTTAAATAATTTGTCATTTTCATAAGCTTGGGTTCTCCATTCATCTAATGAGCTAATATCAAATAACCTCTTTTCACCGGCAAGATTGAAATCATAATTGAGTTCTTTCACTTCCCAATATGCTTTATGTTCTAACTGAAGAGGCAAATGACAAACCTTTCCATAAACCATTTTATGAGACATACCCATAGGATTTTTATATGCTGTTCTATAAGCCCAAAGTGCATCATCTAATTTCTTAGACCAATTCTTCCGGGACCTATTGACAGTCTTTAGTAAAATCAACTTTATTTCTCTATTGCTAAGTTCAACTTGACCACTAGACTCAGGATGATAAGGTGATGCAATTCGATGATTAACATCATACTTGGCAAGCATTTTGCGGAAGGCACCATGAATAAAGTGTGAACCACCATCAGTCATTAAATATCTAGGGACTCCAGACCTTGGGAAAATAACTTCCTTAAGCTTTTTAATAGAGGTGTTGTGATCAGCACTACTGGTTGGAATAGCTTCTACCCATTTAGTAACATAATCAACAACAACCAAAATATGTGTATACCTGTTAGAGGAAGGAAAAGGTCCTAGTTAATCAAATCCCCAAACATCAAATGGTTCAATAGCAAGTGAATAATTCATAGGCATTTCTTGACGCTTACCGATATTACCTATTCTTTGACATTCATCACAAGATAAGACAAACTTACGGGCATCCTTGAAGAGAGTAGGCCAATAAAATCCAGATTGCAATACCTTGTGAGCAGTTCTGTCTCCAGCATGATGCCCTCCATAAGCTTCGGAGTGACATTTCCGTAGGATTTGTCCCTGTTCATGCTCAGGTACACAATGTCTAATAATACCATCTACTACTTCTTTATAAAGATGTGAGTCATCCCAAAAGTAATGTCTTAAATCATAGAAGAAATTTTTTCTTTTGTTGGTAAGTAAAGCTAGGTGGTAAATATTTAGCAACAATGTAATTAGCATAATTAGCATACCAAGGAGTGTTATGAGCAACATTTATTGCAGCTAACTGCTCATCAGGAAAATTATCATCAATGGGTAGTTGGTCATCAAGCACATTTTCAAGCCTAGACAAGTTATCAGCTACTGGGTTCTCTGCTCCCTTTCTATCAGTGATATGTAAATCAAATTCTTGTAGCAAGAGAACACAACGAATAAGTCTAGGTTTAGCATCTTTCTTTTCCATAAGATATTTTATAGCAGCATGGTCGGTGTGAACAATTACTTTTGAATCAACAATGTAAGATCTAAATTTATCGCAAGCAAACACCACTGCTAAGAATTCTTTTTCAGTAGTAGCATAATTTCTTTGAGCATTATTTAGAGTTTTACTAGCATAATGAATAACATTCAATTTCTTATCAACTCTTTGCCCTAGAACAACACCAACAGCATAATCACTAGCATCACACATAATTTCAAAAGGCAAGTTCCAATCAGGTGGTTGAACAATAGGTGTAGAAATTAAGGCTTTCTTGAGTGTTTCGAAGGCTTCTAAACAATCATCATAAAAAACAAAAGGAACATCCTTTTGCAAAAGATTTGCAAGAGGCCTAGAAATTTTAGAAAAGTCTTTGATAAATCTCCTATAGAAACCAACATGACCTAGGAAACTACGAATACCTTTGATATCCTTAGGACATGGCATTTTCTCAATTACATCAACCTTAGCTTTTTCCACTTCAATACCTCTTTCAGAAATTTTATGGCCCAAAAAATACCTTCATTAACCATAAAGTGGCACTTCTCCCAATTCAAGACAAGATTTGTTTGTTCGCATCTCTGCAAAACTCGATCATGATTGCTTCAACAATCATCAAAAGACTTCCCATAAATAGAGAAGTCATCCATGAAAACCTCAACAATCTTTTAACAAAAGTTAGAGAATATAGCAGTCATACATCTTTGAAAGGTACCAGGTGCATTGCATAAACCGAAAGGCATACGTCTATAAGCATAAGTTCCAAAGGGACAAGTGAAGTGGTCTTTTCTTGATCAAGTTGAGAAACAGGTATTTGTGAAAAACCAGAATATCCATCAAGGAAGCAAAAGTGTGTGTGCTTATAATCTTTCTAGCATTTGATCAATAAAAGGGAGAGGGTTATGATATTTTCTAGGTGCTTTGTTTAATTTTATAAAATCAAATACCATTCTATAACCTGTAACAATTCTTTGTGGAATAAGTTCATTCTCATCATTAGGAACAACAGTAATACCTCCTTTCTTAGGGACACAATGAACATGACTTACCCATCTACTATCAGCTACAGGATAGATTATACCTGCTTCCAGAAGTTTTAAGATTTCTTTTCTTACCACTTCCTTCATTTTTTGATTTAACCGACGTTGGTGATCAACAACGGGTTTAGCATTAGGTTCCATATTAATCTTGTGCTGACATAGAGTGGGACTAATGCCCTTTAAATCATCAAGAGTATATCCAATAACAGCTCGGTGCTTCCTTCAAACTTTCAATAATCTTTCTTCTTCATGTTCTGAAAGGTTAGCACTAATAATAATAGGATATATCTTCTTTTCATCAAGATAAGCATATTTCAAGGTGTCTGGCAATTGTTTCAATTCACACACAGGATCGCCTTTAGGTGGAGGAGGACCTCCTAGAGTTTCAATAGGCAAATTGTGTTTAAGCAGAGGACGTTGTTCAAAGAAAATCTTATCTATTTCATTTCTTTCATGCATATGTAAATCATTTTCATGGTCTAGCAAATATTGTTCTGAAGGATCAGTAGGTGGCACAACAATAGAAGCAAGACCAATTATTTCATCCTTACTAGGCAATTGTTTTTCATGAAGCTTTCTTCCAACTTGGAAAAATTAAACTCATGAGACTCATCACCAAAGCTAACACCGACAGTTTGTTTCTCACAATCTATTTTAGCATTAACGGTGTTCAAGAAAGGTCTACCAAAGATAATGGGACAAAAGTCATCTTGTGGCGAACCAAGAACAAGAAAATCGGTAGGGTATTTTATTTTCCCACACAAGACTTCAACATCTCTAACAAACCCAATTGGTGAAATAGTATCTCTATTAGCAAGTTTAATAGTAACATATATGTCTTCTATCTCTGCGGGTGCTATGTCGTCCATAATTTCTTGATATAAGGTGTAAGGAATAGTACTTACGCTAGCACCTATGTCGCATAAACCATGATAACAGTGATCTCCTATTTTAACTGAGACAATGGGCATGCCAACAACGGGTCTATGATTATCTGTTTTATCAGGTTTGACAATTCTAGTAGCTTCATTACAGAAATAAATAACATGCCCATCTATATTTTCTTCCAGGAGATCCTTAACCATAGCAACATTAGGCTCTACTTTTATTTTTTCATCAGGTTTAGGTTTTCTAATATAACTTTTGTTGACCACAGTCGATACTTTAGCATGTTCCTTTATCCTGACAGGGAAAAGTGGTTTCTCAATATAAGCAGTAGAAACAATTGGATCAACATTATAAAGTATAGTTTCCTATTTGACTGATACCGGTTCTTTAATTTCTTCTTTAATAGGTGGGCAATATTTAAACCACTTCTCTTTAGGGAGATCGACATGAGTAGCAAATGATTCGCAAAAGGAGGCTACTATCTCAGAGTCAAGTCCATATTTAGTGCTAAACTTTTGAAAAGCATCGGTATTCATAAAAGATTTAACACAATCATACTTAAGCTTAATACCTAACTATTTACCTTCATCGAGTTCCCAATCTTCAGAGTTGCGTTTAATTCTTTCCAAAAGATCCCATCGGAATTCAATAGTCTTCTTCATAAAAGAACCATCACAAGAAGTATCAAGCATGTATCGATCATTATGAGAAAGCCCAGCATAAAAATTCTGGATAATAATTTCTCTTGTGAGCTTATGATTGGGGCATGAATATAACATTGACTTAAGCCTCCCCAAGCTAAAGCGATACTTCCTCCTTCACAAGGCCAAAAATTATATATGTAATTCCGATCACGATGAACTAGATGCATAGGATAAATTTTTTGGTGGAACTCCAATTTCAATCGATTCCAATTCCAAGATTGTCGGGGGAAACGACACCTACGGGATCACAGGGAATCACTTTTGCTACGGTTTGCGGGCGCGGGGCTGTGGAAAGAGTGGGATTAGAAGATCAACGCGGGGGGATTATCCAGGTTCGGGCCACAAGTGATGCGTAATACCCTACTCCTGCTAGTTTATGTTTATCTGGTGTTCTTGGACTAGCTACAAAGCGTGCAGGGTCCAAAAAGTCCGAATCCTCTCCTAGTGAACCAAAGGGGCTGCCACAGTGGCACACACGAGGTGGAAAGTTGTACAGTAGTCGAGTCTATCTCCTGGCACCGTAGGACAAACGCATTTAATGCACTGCCGACGTGCCCTTCTTGCTTTATCGGGGACGGCGAGGAAGCTCATCCCAGCTATCACTGCCTCGCCTGGCTTCGATGCACGTCCGAGCAGATGAGGCGTGTAGTGCCACGCTGGCTGGCTGGCTGGCTGCTGAGTTGGTGCAGTGGCAGAGTCTTCACGAAGATCTGCATGCCACCACGCAGGTGTTTGCTGAGTTGGCCTGGAGGCCGCATGTCGCCACACAGGTGCTCTCCTTGTTGGTGGGCTGGCAGCTGTGTGAGAACGGCGGTGGAGTCTTGGCTGGTGGGGGCCTGGCTGTGGCCCCGCGGATGTCTTCGGCAAGAGTCTTGCCGGGGCCCCGGCAAGGGTCTTGCCGAGGCGTCATGGGCGTCCCCGGCAAGGGTCTTGCCGAGGGGTCTCATGGGTAACCTCGGCAAGGATCTTGCCGAGGATCTTCGGCTTCTGATTCTCATCTAGTCTTGTATGTTCTTGGTCTTCACAAAGATCTGCATGCCACCATGGAGGCGCCTCCCGAGCCTTGGTTCCAATGTGGGTGATGGCGTCGGAACTCTTAGGCTCAAGGGTGGCTGTTCTGTTGGTGTTGGGCAAGTTGCCCCAGCAAGGTTCTTGCCGGGGCTGTGGAGGCCGCCCCGGCAAGGGCCTTGCCGGGGGAGTTCACCTCGCCCCTCTGCTCTTTGTGTTTCTGGTCTTGGGTTGCTCTGGTCGTCTTGTGTCTTTTTCTCCTCCAAGCGTGGCTACAGGCGTGGGGCTGCGACTACCCGCGCACAAGTAAAGGGGTACAAATAGGGACCCCTACTTTTGTACACCGACAGGAGCCCCCGAGCCTGGGCCACATATAAGCGCGGGGCGTTATTGGGCCAGGCCGAGAACGATGCGCGGGCGCGCGCGGGGCGGAGTTTTTACCGCAGTAACTCCCTTGCTCGTTGCACTTCACCATGACCCGCGTTGAATGCGTGACGTGGGGGTCGTGCGTGGGGCGGTTGCTACATGCATGCGTCACATCGTGGTAAAGAGGCGGCCCGTGCCTTCCCCGTAAAAAGGAGAAAACCACAGGCGCTCCGCTCATTCACCCTCTGCGCCTTTTCCAATCTTGGAACCGCTGTTCCTCTCTTCTTCCTCAGGCGAAAGATTCAAAACCCTGGCCTCTGCTCGCCGCCGCCACGCCCCCATTGCTCTTCGGCATCTTCCAGCCGCCATGGCACCCAAATCCAGCAACGGTAAGGGAGCGGCCAAGGACGCCGAGGAGAAGGAAGCGCGGGAGAGTGAGCTGGCGGTGCTGTAGACGCAACACGCCTATTTCCCCTTGACGGTCGATGTGGTTCACCTCAGGGACTACTTCAAGCCCCTGTGGGGGAGGGCGACGACGGGGCACCCTTCCATGCATATCATCCCTGCCGATTTCGCCAAGCCCGGCCCAAATCGGTATCCCTTCTTTGTCGATTACTTTTCTTGCGGGCTCTGCCCCCCTTTTTCTGATTTCTTCAACGACATCATGCACACCTACGGCTTCCACCTTCTCGACTTCACGCCGAATGCCGTGGCGTGCATGGCTCTCTTCGCCCATCTCTGCGAGGGCTTTGCCGGAGTGCTCCCCAGCACGGCGCTCTTCCACCACTACTTCTATCCTCGCATCCAGTCAGGGGATGCCATTTTCTGGGAGCATCGCCTGGATGCCGAGGACCCAGGAGAAGGGCACGTACCCGGAGGGTGCCCAGAAGGAGAGGTGGGAGGAGTGGCGGGGCCGGTGGCTCTGGCAAGGAGGAGGATCCGCAGGAGTTCTGTCGGGTTCGTCAGAGCCCGCCGACCCGCCGCAGGGTGCTACCTCTTGAGCACTGCGTTGGTTTTCCCTTGAAGAGGAAAGGGTGATGCAGTAAAGTAGCGTAAGTATTTCCCTCAATTTTTGAGAACCAAGGTATCAATCCAGTAGGAGACTACGCTCGAGTCCCACACACCTACACAAACAAATAAGAACCTCGCAACCTATGCGATAAAGGGGTTGTCAATCCCTTCACGGTCACTTACGAGAGTGAGATCTGGTAGAGATAATAAGATAATATTTTTGGTATTTTTATGATAAGGAGTAAAAGTAAAGAAAGCAAGTAAACAGTAATGGAAATAACGGGAGATTAATATGATGGAAAATAGACCCGAGGGCCATAGGTTTCACTAGTGGCTTCTCTCAAGATACCATAAGTATTACGGTGGGTAAACGAATTACTGTCGAGCAATTGATAGAATTGAGAATAGTTATGAGAATATCTAGGTATGATCATGTATATAGGCATCACGTCCATGACAAGTAGACCGAAACGATTCTGCATATACTACTATTACTCCACACATCGACCGCTATCCAGCATGCATCTAGAGTATTATGTTCATAAGAACAGAGTAACGCTTTAAGCAAGATGACATGATGTAGAGGGATAAACTCATGCAATATGATATAAACCCCATCTTTTTTATCCTCGATGGCAACAATACAATACGTGCCTTGCTGCCCCTGCTGTCACTTGGAAAGGACACCGCAAGATTGAACCCAAAGCTAAGCACTTCTCCCATTGCATGAAAGATCAATCTAGTAGGCCAAACCAAACTGATAATTTGAAGAGACTTGCAAAGATAACCAATCATATATAAAAGAATTCAGAGAAGATTCAAATATTGTTCATAGATAATCTTGATCATAAACCCACAATTCATCAGATCTCGACAAACACACCGCAAAAAGAAGAGTTACATCAAATAGATCTCCTAGAGAATCGAGGAGAACTTTGTATTGAGATCCAAAGAGAGAGAAGAGGCCATCTAGCTAATAACTATGGACCCGAAGGTCTGAGGTAAACTACTCGCACATCATCGGAGAGGATATGGTGTTGATGTAGAAGCCCTCCGTGATCAATGTCCCCTCCAGCAGGACGCCGGAAAAGGCCCCAAGATGTGATCTCATGGTACAGAAGGTTGCGGCAGTGGAATTAGGTTTTCGTGGATGCTTCTGATGGTTTGGGGGTACGTAGGTATATATAGGAGGAAGAAGTAGGTCGGTGGAGCCATGAGGGGCCCACGAGGGTGGAGGGCGCGCTTGGGGGAGGTGGGCGCCCCCTACCTCGTGGCTTCCTCATCTGTTGCTTGACGTCCCTCCAAGTCCTCTAGATCACGTTTGTTCCGAAAATCACGTTCCCGAAGGTTTCATTCCGTTTGGACTCTGTTTGATATTCTTTTTCTGCGAAACACTGAAATAGGCAAAAAACAGCAATTTGGGCTGGGCCTCCGGTTAATAGGTTAGTCCCAAAAATAATGTAAAAGTGTCTAATAAAGCCCATTAATCATCCAAAACAGAATATAATATAGCATGGAACAATAAAAAATTTATAGATACGTTGGAGACGTATCAAGCATCCCCAAGCTTAATTCATGCTCGTCCTCGAGTAGGTAAATGATAAAAACAGAATTTTTGATGTGGAATGCTACTTAGCATAATTTTCAATGTAATTCTCTTATTTGTGGTATGAATATTCAGATCCGAAAGATTCAAGATAAAAGTTTAATATTGTCATAAAAGTAATAATACATCAAGCATACTAACTAAGAAATTATGTCTTCTCAAAATAACATGGCCAAAGAGAGTTCATCCCTACAAAATCATGTAGTTTGGTCATGCTCCATTTTCATCACACAAGAATGTTCTCTTTATGCACAACCCCGATGACAAGCCAAGCAATTGTTTCATACTTTAGTAGTCTCAAACTTTTTTCAACTTTCACGCAATATATGAGCGTGAGCCATGGATATAGCACTATGGGTGGAATAGAATATGATGATGGGGGTTATGTGGAGAAAAAAAAGAAAGTCTCACATTGACGCGGCTAATCAACGAGCTAGGGAGAAGCCCATCAATTGATGTCAATGCAAGGAGTAGGGATTGCCATGCAATGGATGCACTAGAGCTATAAATGCATGAAACCTAAACAAAAGAAACTAAGTGGGTGTGCATCCAACTTGCTTGCTCACGAAGACCTATGGCATTTGAGGAAGCCCATTGTTGGAATATACAAGCCAAGTTCTATAATGAAAAATTCCCACTAGTATATGTAATTGACGAAACAAGAGATTCTCTATCATAAAGACCATGGTGCTACTTTGAAGCACAAGTATGAAAAAAGATAGTAACATTGCCCCTTTTTATTCTTATTTTTTTTCTTTTTTTGGCCCTTTTTTTGGGGACAATGCTCTATGAATGATGATCATCACACTTATATTTATTTACAACTCAATGATTACAACTCGATACTAGAACAAAGTATGACTCTATATGAATGCCTCCGGTGGTGTACCGGGATGGCAATGAATCAAGAGTGACATGTATGAAAAATTATGAATGGTGGCTTTGCCACAAATACGATGTCAACTACATGATCATGCAAGGCAATATGACAATGATGAAACGTGTCATGATAAACGGAACAGTGGGAAGTTGCATGGCAATATATCTCGGAATGGCTATGGAAATGCCATAATAGGTAGGTATGGTGGCTGTTTTGAGGAAGATATAAGGAGGTTTATGTGTGATAGAGCGTATCGTATCACGGGGTTTGGATGCACCGGCGAAGTTTGCACCAACTCTCAAGGTGAGAAAGGGCAATGCACGGTACCGAAGAGGCTAGCAATGATGGAAGGGTGAGAGTGCGTATAATCCATGGACTCAACATTAGTCATAAAGAACTCACATACTTATTGCAAAAATATACAAGTCATCAAAAACCAAGCACTACGCGCATGCTCCTAGGGGGATAGATTGGTAGGAAAAGACCATCGCTCGTCCCCGACCGCCACTCATAAGGAGGACAATCAAAGAACACCTCATGTTTCAAATTTGTTACACAACGTTTACCATACGTGCATGCTACGGGATTTGCAAACTTCAACACAAGTATTTCTCAAATTCACAACTACTCAACTAGCACAACTTTAATATCACTACCTCCATATCTCAAAACAATCATCAAGCATCAAACTTTTCTTTGTATTCAACGCAGTTATAAGAAAGTTTTTACTAATATTGGATGCCTATCATATTAGGACTAGTTTCTCAATTTAAGAAAAATACCATGCTTTTTTGTAGCACTCTCAAAATGATATAAGTGAAGCATGAGAGAACAATAGTTTCTATAAAACAAAACCACCGCCGTGCTCTAAAAGATATAAGTGAAGCACTAGAGCAAAAACTATATAGCTCAAAAGATATAAGTGAAGCACATAGAGTATTCTAATAAATTCCGAATCATGTGTCTCTCTCTCAAAAGGTGTGTACAGCAAGGATGATTGTGGTAACTAAAAAGCAAAGACTCAAATCATACAAGACGCTCCAAGCAAAACACTTATCATGTGGTGAATAAAAATATAGCTCCAAGTAAATTACCGATGGGTGAGGACGAAAGAGGGGATGCCTTCCGGGGCATCCCCAAGCTTTGGCTTTTTGGTGTCCTTAGATTTATCTTGGGGTGCCTTGGGCATCTCCAAGCTTAGGCTCTTGCCACTCCTTGTTCCATAATCCATCAAATCTTTTACCCAAAACTTGAAAACTTCACAACACAAAACTTAACAGAAAATCTCGTGAGCTCCGTTAGCAAAAGAAAACAAAACACCACTTCAAGGTACTGTATTGAACTCATTATTTATTTATATTGGTGTTAAACCTACTGTATTCCATCTTCTCTATGGTTTATAAACTATTTTACTAGCCATAGATTCATCAAAATAAGCAAACTACACACGAAAAACAGAATCTCTCAAAAACAGAACAGTCTGTAGTAAACTGTAACTAACACAAACTTCTGGAACTCAGAAAAATCTACAAAAATAGGAAGACCTAGATAATTTGTTTATTGATCTACTGCAATTGGAATCAGTATTTTATCACGTTCTGGTGATTTTTAACAATTGTTTTCGTGAACAGAAAGTTTCTGGAATTTTCAACAAGATCAAATAACTATCATCCAAGAAGATCCTATAGGTTTAACTTGGCACAAACACTAATTAAAACATAAAAACAAATCTAACCAGAGGCTAGATCAAAGATTTATTCCTAAACAGAAGCAAAAAGCAAAAAACTAAAAATAAAATTGGGTTGCCTCCCAACAAGCGCTATCGTTTAACGCCCCTAGCTAGGCATAAAAGCGAGGATAGAACTAGGTATTGCCATCTTTGGTAGGCAATCCATAAGTGGCTCTCATAATAGATTCATATGGTAATTTAACTTTCTTTCTAGGGAAGTGTTCCATTCCTTTCCTTAACGGAAATTGGAATCTAATATTCCCTTCCTTCATATCAATAATTGCACCAATCGTTCTAAGGAAAGGTCTACCAAGAATAATAGGGCATGAAGGATTGCAATCTATATCAAGAACAATAAAATCTACGGGCACATAGTTCCTATTTGCAACAATAAGAACATCATTAATTCTTCCCATAGGTTTCTTAATGGTGGAATCCACAAGATGCAAATTTAGAGAACAATCATCAAATTCACGGAAACCTAGCAAATCACACAAAGTTTTTGGGATCGTGGAAACACTAGCACCCAAATCACACAAAGCATAGCATTCATGATCTTTAATTTTAATTTTAATAGTAGGCTCCCACTCATCATAAAGTTTTCTAGGGATAGAAACTTCCAACTCAAGTTTTTCTTCATAAGATTGCATTAAAGCATCAACGATATGGTTGGTAAAAGCTTTATTTCGACTATAAGCATGAGGAGAATTTAGCACGGATTGCAACAAGGAAATACAATCTATCAAAGAGCAATTATCATAATTAAATTCCTTGAAATCCAAAATGGTGGGTTCATTGATATCTAAAGTTTTGACCTCTTCAATCCCACTTTTACCAAATTTTGCATCAAGATCTAAAAACTCCGAATTTTTGGGACGCCTTCTAACTAAAGTTGACTCATCTCCAGTCCCATAATTATCAAGATTCATATTGCAAAACAAAGATTTAATAGGGGACACATCAATAACTTTTAGATCTTCCTTTTTATTCTCATAAAAAAATTCTGGTTTAGCGGCCATCTTATTAACTAAGGTGGCCTGCTTATCCAAAATTTCAGCAATTAATTTTTCGAGATGAGCAATCTGAGATTTCAAACCATAAAATTCCTTAGAGATATCATCGAGCTCTTTATTCATGTAACCCATAAAGCTTTTTTGTTCCTTAAGCTCGTTTCTGAAGATATTGTTATGCTCAAATTGTAAAGTCATGAAGCTTCTGACGTTGCTTTCAATCTCTTCTAACCTTTTAAGGTGAAGATCACCAAATCTAGGTAGAGCCATCGTGACAAGCAAGCAATCCAACACACGAGCAAACAAGAAGCGAGCGAGAATGAGGCGAACGGAAAGAGAGGGCGAATAAAACGGCAAGGGTGAAGTGGGGGAGAGGAAAACAAGAGGCAAATGGCAAATAATGTAATGCGAGGGATAAGAGTTTGTGATGGGTACTTGGTATGTCTTGACTTGTGCGTAGACTCCCCGACAGTGGCGCCAGAAATCCATCTTGCTACCTCTTGAGCACTGCGTTGGTTTTCCCTTGAAGAGAAAAGGGTGATGCAGTAAAGTAGCGTAAGTATTTCCCTCAGTTTTTGAGAACCAAGGTATCAATCCAGTAGGAGACTACGCTCGAGTCCCACACACCTACACAAACAAATAACAACCTCGCAACCAACGCGATAAAGGGGTTGTCAATCCCTTCACGGTCACTTACGAGAGTGAGATCTGATAGAGAGGATAAGATAATATTTTTGGTATTTTTATGATAAGGAGTAAAAGTAAAGAAAGCAAGTAAACAGTAATGGAAATAACGGGAGATTAATATGATGGAAAATAGACCCAGGGCCATAGGATTCACTAGTGGCTTCTCTCAAGATAGCATAAGTATTACGGTGGGTAAACGAATTACTGTCGAGCAATTGATAGAATTGAGCATAGTTATGAGAATATCTAGGTATGATCATGTATATAGGCATCACGTCCGTGACAAGTAGACCGAAACGATTCTGCATCTACTACTATTACTCCACACATCGACCGCTATCCAGCA
This sequence comes from Triticum aestivum, assembly GCF_018294505.1. NCBI lineage: Eukaryota > Viridiplantae > Streptophyta > Magnoliopsida > Poales > Poaceae > Triticum > Triticum aestivum. Next base: position 268,077,677 of record NC_057814.1, on the reverse strand, counting down.
TGCATCTAGAGTATTATGTTCATAAGAACAGAGTAACGCTTTAAGCAAGATGACATGATGTAGAGGGATAAACTCATGCAATATGATATAAACCCCATCTTTTTATCCTCGATGGCAACAATACAATACGTGCCTTGCTGCCCCTGCTGTCACTGGGAAAGGACACCGCAAGATTGAACCCAAAGCTAAGCACTTCTCCCATTGCAATAAAGATCAATCTAGTAGGCCAAACCAAACTGATAATTCGAAGAGACTTGCAAAGATAACCAATCATACATAAAAGAATTCAAAGAAGATTCAAATATTGTTCATAGATAATCTTGATCATAAACCCAAAATTCATTGGATCTCGACAAACACACCGCAAAAAGAAGAGTTACATCAAATAGATCTCCAAGAGAATCGAGGAGAACTTTGTATTGAGATACAAAGAGAGAGAAGAAGCCATCTAGCTAATAACTATGGACCCGAAGGTCTGAGGTAAACTACTCACACATCATCGGAGAAGCTATGGTGTTGATGTAGAAGCCCTCCGTGATCAATGCCCCCTCCGGCAGGATGCCGGAAAAGGCCCCAAGATGGGATCTCATGGGTACAGAAGGTTGCGGCGGTGGAATTAGGTTTTCGTGGATGCTTTTGATGGTTTGGGGGTACGTAGGTATATATAGGAGGAAGAAGTAGGTCGGTGGAGCCACGAGGGGCCCACGAGGGTGGAGGGCGCACCTGGGGGAGGTGGGCACGCCCCCTACCTCGTGGCTTCCTCGTCTGTTGCTTGACGTCCACTCCAAGTCCTCTGGATCACGTTTGTTCCGAAAATCACGTTCCCGAAGGTATCATTCCGTTTGGACTCTGTTTGATATTCTTTTTCTGTGAAACACTGAAATAGGCAAAAAAACATCAATTTGGGTTGGGCCTCCGGTTAATAGGTTATTCCAAAAATAATATAAAGTGTATAATAAAGCCCATTAATCATCCAAAACAGAATATAATATATGATGGAACAATAAAAAACTATAGATACGTTGGAGACGTATCACAGGGACTGGAGCAACCTCGACGCCAACGACAAGAAGCTCTCGGTCGCCACCACCAGGATCCATCGCCTCACCACGGCCGGGCTCACCCTCGAGATGATTGGGGCAGATTTCATCCGTCGCCAAATCGCTCCGCTGCACAACAAGGGGAGGCCGGCCTGGGACTTCAGGAATGCGGCCGATGTCATGAGGCTCCGCCCTGGCCTGAAGCATAACTTCACCATGATGGGGCATGCCCACTTTTGCCAGAGGCTCTTCCAGCTCAATGTGGGCGACGGCGGCTGGGCTGAGAGGACCGGCAGGGCCGCAAAGTACAGCAAGGACGTCAAGGGGCCCCTGTTTGGGTTGCTGGCGGGTGTGGTCCCGCTGAGCAACAACTCTCGCCAGTCCACCATTATTGCTATGATGCCGGACTTCAACGCGCACGGCCTCGACCCGGCCTAGGCCGAGCCACCAGCAGACAAAGTGCAGGAGTTCTTCGACAACTTGTCGGAGAGCTATGTCCGCGACGAGCTGGAGCTCATCCGCGACACCACCAAGGAGGAGCTGGATTACATCGCCACCAGGGCGGTGGAAGCAGTGCTTGCCAAGGAGGCCGGCAGCGCCGGCACCGTGGAGGACGAGGCTGACATGGCCGTGGAGGAGAAGGAGCTCGCCCGGTGGGCGGAGTCTACCGGGGAGGCCACCGGCACCGGCGCTGGGGCCCCCCTCATTGAAGAAGCGAGCGACGAGTCGCCCGAAGAAGAAGCCGAAGCGGACGACCCTCCGTCCGCAGGGAAGAAACGCGTCCTGCAGCGGGCCAGCTCCAGCGAGCCGGTCCGGCCCGGCGGGACCGTGCAGTGGCAACCAGCTCAGGAGCAATTCGTGCGCCATTCAAGGGCAATGAAGGCCGCGACAGTGAAGAAAACGGTGAAGGCCGCGGTGGCGAAGAAGACGGCGACTGCTTCCTCCTCGTCCAAGCGGTGCCGGACCCCATCCCCTTCTCCCTCTCCCTTGGACAGCACCCTGATGGCCGAATTCGACCTCAGATCTTTTAGCACGAAGAGGAAAGGAAGCCAGTGGAGGAGGAGGTGGAGAACGAGTAAGTATTTCGCCCCCCATCATCTCCTGTCCCTATGCTCGTGTTATCCTCATTTGACTTGATGTTGTCTTCATAGGAACCTGAAGATGCTGGCCCAGAGGGTGGCGAAGAGGGCCAAGGCCTCAACGGGAGACAAGCCCCCAACGGTTACTTCGCGTACGCTATTGCTGGTGGAGAGCAGCCCGGACAGCAGCCCCCGACGTAGGCCCTGCTTCAGCCCCCAGCGTGAGTCCATCACTCACTCCTTCACCGATGAGCATTGGGGTGTGAATTCTTGATGCTGACCTTGCCGGGTTTGTAGGAGACGAACGGCAGCAGGAGGAGCCACCGAGGGCCACTCCCAACACGCCGCCCCCCTCGACTACGCCGCCCCGAGGGGCGTCCCCGGAAAGGGCATCCACCACCGAGCCCACGCATGTGGAGGAGGAGGAGGCGAACTCGGGTGCCGGGGTTCTGCCCCGGCAATGAATGCTGGCGGGGAGGGCGCCACTTCTTCCCAGCCCGGTGTGGGTAAGTCGTTAGTTTCCCATCCTTGTTCTTTCTTCTTCTTTTTGAACCTTGACCTTGGCTCCGTCTCATTCCCCTTCTTGGTATCCAGACCCTTCCTGAGCGGACCGGGAGGACATTGACACCGTCATAGAGGAGGTCGCCAGGGACGCCGAGGCTGAGGCCGACAAGATTGCCGCCGAGGAGGCTGCCAAGACCGCCGGGGAGGCCGCCAAGGGGCCTGCCGGGGAGGCCGACAAGGCCGCTGCCGAGGAGGCCGGCAAGGGGCCTGCCGGGGAGGGGATGGTTGACGACCAACCTTCCTCCTCTGCCGCCTCTGGCTCGGGCAAGTACTTGAAGGTGAGCGACAACCTGTTCGTCCACCTCCCAGGAACGGCGAGCACCAGGGCGCCAACCGAGGGGGAGGTGTTCGACAACAAGGTGCTTGCCTCCGCCGGGCTTCAGGTTGTTGACGAACCGAGCGCCGGCGGTGGTGGTTCCCAAGAGGAGCAGCTGCTTCGGGCCATGAGCGTCAACTTCCAGAAGCTCCAAGCGCTCCACCACGCCCGCCTGGACAAGGCGAAATCCAGGATGGCGGTGGCAGACAAGGCGGAGGCGGATCTTGAGGAGCGCGTCACCGAGACGCAGGCCTGGTTCCGCCAGGCCCACGATGAACTGAAGGTTGCCCAGGATCTGCTGGCTGAGCGCAAATAGGAGCTCATCCTGAAGCAGGCCAACGTCGAGAATGCCCAGGAGGCGGCGAAGGAACAGGCCGCCAAGGACGAGGTCGCTCGGCACCAGCACCAGGCCGAGCTGAACTCCCAGGAGGAGGACCTTGGCGCTCGTGAGGAGGCGCTCGCCGCCACACTCCGCGGCAAGGATGAGGAGGTCGAGAAGCTCGCCGCGCGGCGGACCCAGGAGCTGGAGCAGAGGCACAAGGAGGCACTCAATGCTCAAGCCCTGGTCCATGCCCGCAAGGTGAAGGAGCTGGAGGTGGAATGGGATGGGCTGAAGAAAAAGGTCGTGGAGCTGACGAAGGAGAAGGACACAATCAACGGCGCCTTGGTGGAGGCGCAGGCCGCAGTCCTCGGCAAGGCCGAGCTACTCTCCAGGGCCAATGACACCATCAACGACCTGAAGCTAAAGCTGGAGGGCCTTGAGGGGACGCTTTCGGAGGTCAGGGCCCGGGAAGAGACCCTGACCAAGGACCTGGAGGAGGAGAAACGGCTGCGGAGGAACGGCGCCACCGAGTATCACTACAAAAAAATACACTTCCGTGATGATACGTGTTTGTCACAGTAGGACGCGTTTTTTGTCATGCATGTACATCCATGACAAATTTATGACAGAATCAAGATAGTCATACCTGTGCTGTCGTAGAAGTGTTCCATGACATTACCAAAATTATCATCACGGAAGTGTCCACTTCCATGACGATAAATCGCGCGTCACAGAAGTGCTTTCGTCAAGGGTGACCGACACGTGGCATCCACCATAACGGAACGCCGTTAAGCTATCGGGTCGGGTTTTGGATCCGATAACCCGTTAACAGCCCCGACCAATGGGGATTTTCCACGTGTAAAATCATCATTGGCTAGAGGAAACACGTGTCGGCTCATCGTTGGGACAGATGTCATCCACTCACTGGACAAAAGGCACCTATGATACGTCGACACGTGGCACGGCCCAACAGTGGCCCATTCCTGTGAAAAGGCCGGCCCGTTTGACTTGGTCAAAAGCTGGCGGGCCGGCCCATGGAAAGCCTGTTAACAGCCTATTCGCATATAGCCCATTTACAGCCCGCTAACCCAAGGCCCGTTACGCCCTATCCGAATTAGGCCCAGTAGCGTCATCTGGGCCATCCAATATGATTCTAGCCCGTTTTCACTTCTGGCCCATGTATAACCCATGACGTATTTCGGCCCATATGAGGCCCTTTGTAACTCTTGGCCCATTAGCGGCCCGTGCTGAAACTGGCCCGTAATGAACAGTGTATTACTTTACACCCATTAACGGCCCGTGGTGAAACTGGCCCGTAATGAACAATGTATCACTTTATACCCATTAACGACCCGTTATTCCGTTGGGCCGTTTCCAGCCCAAGTTAACTTTCGGCCTTCTGAGGGCCCATTTATGCTTGGGCTCATTTGCAGCATTCGGTTACTTACGGCCCGTTACAGTCATTTTCTGCTTGTGGGCCAAATTCAGCCCGTCGTTACAGTCGGCCCGTTTGTGGACCGTTAGTCTGTTGGGCCATTTTCATAGCATCACCAAATACGGCCTATTAACGGCCCGTTATGGTCAGCCCATAAAACGTATGATTTCCATTAAAGGCCCGTCTATGGCCCATTAAAGGCTCGTACAAGACCCATAAATGAGTCGGCGACCCATGGATCCTACGAGACGTAGAAGGCCCATGGATCCTACGAGACGTAGAAGGCCCATGGATCCTACGAGACGTACAAGGCCCATGGATCCTACGAGACGTAGAAGGCCCATGGATCCTACGAGACGTAGAAGGCCCATGGATCCTACGAGACGTAGAAGGCCCATGGATCCGACGGCCCGTGAAGGGCCATGGTTGGGCGAGTTGGCCCCCGTTTGAACGATATAGCATATTCAAAGAATTATCCTACTCAATACTATACAACAAAGATATCAAGGCATAGAAAGGTAGAATAATCCTACACTATACAATAAAGAAATTACAACCGATTATACCCACTGGGGATTATGGTTCGGCACAGGTGATAATAAAGCATACACAAACAGCAAATTACATACACTGGGCAAATATAGCTCATACATCATGGACGCGCATCAACTTAACTCCATTTGAACTATAATCTCTTCAGAAAACAGGATTGGCCGGATTCAGATAGCACAAATTTCAGTCTGCAAAATCTCCAATTCCTTCATGGTTACCTCAGTGTCTTGTTTCATTTTTTTGACTCCTGCATCTAATACCTACATGTCCAGTCTCAACTTGTTGATTATACGTTGACAATCATGTACACGTTGTCTTGCCACCTCTAGTTGATGCTCAAGAACATCAGCACATTCCAATTCCAATCCATAATCATTCGGTAACGGCCATGCCGCACTGCTCGCAGATCTTTGTGTTGATGTCACTTCATCCTGAAGTGTTTCTGTAAGTACACATGATTAGGGCAAAAATATAGTTGCAACAGTGAAGCGAACAAGACACTATTTTGTGCTACATGGCAAAACAGGACTAACAATAATGTTACACGTCACTTTAAAAAATGTTACACGTCATGAAGCATAAGCAGGTGATATTTAAAAAATTATAAAAAAGATAGTCTGTGTAGCCTTCATACAGAAATCCCTCTTAGCTCACCAGAGGAGCATGATGTTGGGGCCCAATCGAAAACACAGACAAGTTACAAATTTAGACAGCACGTTGCGTATAAGTAAGCAAGCGGTTGGCCATTCTGTGCCTCAATTGAAGTCTTAGGGAGCATAATGAACAGCAGAGGGTTTCATACAAACATACTACAGCAGGCAAAACTATGCAATCATTAGCATAGTATAAACTAGATTGTGAGCCTCGTGCAATAATAGTTGGTTAATAGACTTCAAAGCTTCAGGCACACTTCGGCAGAGTAATTAAATGGTAAGGCCTTTAATTATGTCAACTAATAGTGATACAAGTACCAAACATCAGGCATGATTATTTGGGCATCTCATTAACTGAGGACAAATAAAGCAATTGAAAAGAGAAAATTAACTATGCCTGAAACAAACAAGGAATTGAACTGTTGAGTTGCATACAGTGACTTACCTTAGCAGGTTGAAGAGGCTCAGCGCAGCTCCTACTTCTCTTGCAAGGCTCCTTCCTAACATCTTGTACTTGGAAATCCTCAATCTTATCTTCATTGCACCCCCTCTACAAGGTGACACAAACTAGTTACTCGTCTCATTGGAAGATAAATATGCATACTTTCCAGTCTGTGAACACAAAAGGATGAGATTATAACAAAACAACACCACATAATGAAACATGCCGCATCTCTTGCACTTGCACACAATGAAATGAGCATTTACTATGTCTGCACTATGTAAAAACTAGGCATACCTTCGAACTGGATCTCCAGGACTCTTGGAGAGCCTACTGTAGTGTACAGCCAAACCTTTATGTCACCTATGAGTTAGACAAGGCCCCACTACAGCAGCCCTTAGTGTTTAAATCGTTGACAAGCTCTGTTAGAGTGTTAGGTCAAGAACAGCAAGTAATCAAAGCAAACAGTCCTAGTATGGCTGGCTGATGCAAACAAGCAATTGAACAGATGTGTGAGCAAATCTTACATATCAAGAAAAGAAGCAAAGAAGGAGGCTTAAAGACCATCACTTGACTGACCAGATTTAAGGGGCATTTAAACATCATGTGCAACGTATGAACTAACATAAACATTGCTTATTCCAGATTCTACAATGGAATGCACATGTATTAGGTTATGCCATGTATGATGATGCCTAAATGTACAGATAGCAGGCAGGAGTGATTCATCATTGCACGCACAATTGAATTGCAGGTTAAGGGCCAGTTTGATTCCGCCTTTTCAGGGCATATTGTCAAAATAAGCCATAAAAGATGTAAAAGTCATTTTTGAGATATGGGCTTGGGCTTAACTAATTTCGCTTTGGAGGGGGGTGTTTCGGGTAGAACCTCACTAAAAATTGAAGGGAAGGGGAATAGTGAAATGACTCTGTTGTCTGCCTATATTACACTCAAAATGCAACTGCTGACGCCCGTGTCACACCTGACCCTCAAGTAAAAACAAACACACAAGCATTCATTGCCTTGCCCGCTTGCATCTCCTCTCCCCTTTCCCAATACCTCGATCCCCTGCCTGCAGCACTAGGGTTCCTCCAGTGAGCCGTCGCCACTGGTCCCATCTGGCCTGGTCCTCGACGATGCTATGTCCAGCTAGGCTACATGGCCGGCGGGTAGGGGCAAATCTCCCTGGCTGCTCCTCCCTCTGGCGCTGCCCCTCATTCTCATGGTCTCCAGCAGCTGCTCCACTGTGGTTCGTCCAACGCACTACTCCGGCGGGCGCTGCACAAGTACGGCTGATGCCACACTGCGGCAGAAGGCACCTTATTCCCCCTCCCCTCCTCCCAGGCCATGGCCTTGAGGTGCTGTTGAAGGATGAGCTCATCCAACAAGGTGAGGATCTCCTTTGATTTTTCGCCAAATTTTCATTCTGATCCACTATACGATGAATTGCTATGAGCTGCTTCTGCTGCTGCTATATGATGCATTGCTATGAGCTGCTCCTGCTGCTGCTATATGATGAATTGCTATGAGCTGCTACTGTATGATGAGTTGCTATGAGCTGCTGCTGCTGCTATATGATGAATTGCTATGAGCTGCTGCTGCTATATGATGAGTTGCTACAAGCTGCTCCTACTGCTGCTATATGATGAATTGCTATGAGCTGCTCCTGCTGCTGCTATATGATGAATTGCTATGAGCTGCTCCTGCTGCTGCTATATGATGAATTGCTACGAGCTGTTGCTGGTATATGATGAATTGCAGACTGCTGCTGCTGTATGATGAGTTGCTATGAGCTGCTGCTGCTGCTATATGATGCTTTCAGGTGGTGCTGCTATACGATAATAACCAACCACTTGGACCATCGAATTTCAATAAATAATTGTTCTTCATTTAAATGTGGGTCATGCGTTCTTCGTTTAAATTAGGCAATGGGATCTCTATGGAAAACATTGACCAAAGTTGATTGTGCCAAGTAGATGGTATCTTTGTATTTGCATTTTGAGCAAATAGTGATGGTCTGTTTTCCTATCATATTAATTACTGCACTGGGTTCAATTTGTGATGTTTGCAAGTCAAATTAATTTCCATATGGGCAGCAAAATGAAAAAAAATATAATGCAATCTAGACTTTTCACTGATCATACCAAAGATAAGCTGAAAACGCAATGAAAAGAACTAGTTGGCTTATTACATGGAGCTTATATTCACAGGTGCTTATTTTCGTAGGATAACTCGTAATAATTGTCCCTAAGAAACTTGGCTAATAGAACTGGCATACAAATAACATGTCACGATGATTGCAATGGAGGAGTGACGTACCATAGCACACTGTATAGGCTCACCGGTGCCTCTCCTTTTTTGCGATGTTCCATGAAATTGCCACATACATCTTGTACTTTTTCATTGTGTAACCCTATCTACAAGTTGACACGGCTAATTTTAGACATCTCTACATGATACTACATTGCATATCCCTTGCGCATATTTAAACCACCAATTAACGATTGTGTGCGTACCATAAACTAGCCATGACTCTGTATGCTGGACAAGCAGGCACTCTAAGGGAGCCTAATGTAGTGCACTGGAATTCCTACATGCCACCTACGATTTTGTGTAATGTATTGCCCCTGTTCCTAAATTTATGTCTTTGTAGAGATTCCAGTATGGACCACATACAGATGTATATAGATGCATTTTCGAGTGTAGATTCACTCATTTTGCTCCGTATGTAGCCTATAGTGGAATCTCTAGAAAGACTTATATTTAGGAACGGAGGTACGAGGTAGTATCATGTATGACATCTACATATCTAATTTAGCAGCCAGTAGTAGAAATCATTGTCTGCACAAAGGGATTACTGGTCGAAAATCCTAGCAAAGCACGCTGGCAGGCACAGAACAATACAAGAGAGAGAGACGCGCTTACAAGATCATAGCAATGCCTCAGTCCAGGATCTTGGTTGGCCAAGCTGTTAGATCCAGAAGAAACATCGTCCTTGTAGTTTTTGCCAGCTGCATAATAGGTAACAGCGACCGGTTAGTATATTTGAAGTACATCGGGCAGGTGATGCTGAACGGGTTTAAAGGTGACAAGTACCTAGGTCGTGGCGGGTGCTTGGCATCTCTCCAGACGGTGGGAATCAGGTTAGAAAAGTCGAGGGTGATGACGCTGCGCTGGCTGTCGGGGTCCGGTAAGGAGATCTAGAACCATCGAGTAGGGTGTTTATGGAGCGGCTCCGGTAGGGTGGACTACGGTGTGGGCGAAGCGGATCTGTGGCCGTGGACGAGGGCATAGGTGCAGCTGCTCCGGTGGTTGGGTTAAGGATGTTGTCGACGACGCGGATCTGCGGCCGTGGACGGGGCGTCAGAAGCTGCTCCGGTGGTTGGGTTAAGGATGGTGTCGATGATGCGGATCTGCGGCTGTGGACGAGGCGTCAGAAGCTGCTCCGGTAGGTTGGATGAGGGTGCGAGGAAGCGGATCTGAGGCCGTGGACTTGTGAGTTGGCAAAGCGGCCCCGGTAGGGTTGAGAATGGTATAGGCGAAGCTACTCTGGTAGGGTTGACGATGGTGTCGGCGAAGCGGCTCCGGTAGGGTTGAGGAAGGTGTCGGCGAAGCGGCTCCGGTAGGGTTGAGGAAGGTGTCGGCGAAGAGGATCAGAGGCCGTTGACGGGGGTGTCGGTGGGGCGGCTCTGGGGGGTATGGACGAAGCTTCTCCGGTGGTGAGTACGAATGAGCCGCTGCAGATGCGTGGCGGTTGACGAGTACGGGCGAAGCAGATCCAGCGCCGTGGACAAGGCCGGCACTGAATGGGATGTGGTACAGTGGTGGATGAGCAGTCTACTTGTTTCTAGGGGAGGTGGGAGGGGTAGATGCGGCCGCAGAAGCAGATCCGGTGAGGTGGACGCCGCTGGCAGTGAATGGGCTATGGTACGCCGGTGGATGAGCAGTCTAGGGTTTCGAGAGGGGAGGGGAGAAAGGGCGATGAAGTACGGACGGCATGATGTAAGATGCTCTGGTGCTGCGGAGTTAGTCATTTTTGCGGGAGGGGGAGAGGAAATGGGGTTGCCGTGTAGTGGGGGAACCGGAAGTTACCAAAGCAGCCCCGACATATCATGTAGATGAGGGCGGTATTGTAACTGTTGGTCTCCGTGCACCAAGGACAAAAGGGGGATTTCGCATGCTAAAGACTAAGGTGGCGGAAATTTTAGAAGGAGGCGGGAGATTTTGCTGCCCGCGGGATCGTTCGTATCCAGTTTCAACTAATTTTGGACCGTGCTAGCGGGAAGGTCATGCTAGACTGTGTACATGGGGCACGCGTCAGCAGTTAATAACTGGTGTGAAGTCCACCCCAGAAAAAAAGACAATAACTCGGGATGATGCGCCGATAACTTGGACGTTCACACGGGCGCGGCCAATCGTACTGGTGTAGTGGCGCGTTCACAAAAAAGGGATCAAATGCTCAGCCTATGTATTTCTCGTGTAAATAGATAATTTAGTGCCATTGGTTATTTACTTTAAACATAATGCATTGACGTGTTAGTGTAGAGGCGCACAAAAAGAAATGGATATTGTAGTCAGCTACTTAAAAGTGTTACCTCATATGATTACATAGCCTCCATTTCATAAATTGCGTACCCGTTGAATTCATATATGAATATTACATATATTACTTCAAAATAGAAACTTAAATCATCCAAGACTAATGAATTTGAATGCAAGAGTAACAATGGTGCATATACATGACAGCTACATTGGTTGTTTGAAGAAACATCACTGTAACTTTGGCATGCACAACTGAAAAGGTTTATTTAAATAGAAAAAAATGTGATATGTGAGTGTCCAATCTTTATAGCGTTGAATCGATATTGTACCTTTGGCCACGATACGAAGTAGATATTGACTTATGTTCAAGCGATGCACGTCCACGATCGCTAGATAGTGATACGTGAATGAATTGTGCAATCTCTCTCTCACACGCATACATATCTCATTTCCCTGTGGGCATCGGAATCACACACGCGCACTTCGTGTATTTCTCTCCCTCCGTCAGGGTTAAATTCGTCTTTCTACCCCGTCCTACAAGTCTCTCACACAGAAACACACACGCTCTCTATGTCTAACAAGCCCACCCCTTTAATTCCGCCCACCCACAGCCACTAATGTCTCAAAGTATAATAATGTCTCTCACACATATGCTATCTACCTATCCCTTAATATAGTTAGATATGTGTCACACAAACTCCTTCTCCCTACTAGCAAGATGCCCATGCGTTGCACGGAACATCAAGATGCATTTGTATGAGAAGTTTATCTTGTGGGAGAAAAGGATGAACGAGGGAATGCCTTATTTGCAAATGCGGAGAGGGGTGTGGGTATCTTTTTACAAAATTGCCATAGTTTCCTTCCTGTCCGTCGGATATAAATCGGATGGCCTATATTGCAGGATGGCAGGAACACCATCATCACCAACTCTATTTTTTTATAAGAGTAGAGATATGTGAGTGTCACTGCCCCCCCCCCACACACACGCTCACACTTCCCAACACCGAAGGAGTAGGGTGACACGTCGATCTTGATACTAATCTATCGACTGGCTTGTCTCTCTAACATACACACACACACACTACCCGGCACCGAAGGAGTAGGGTGGCACATCGATCTTGATAATAATCTATCTACTCCTCTTTCAAACACACACACACACACACTCGCTAGTTATGCCTCTGTGCCTACCGCGCACACTCTCGATACGTCTTTCTCTCCCCCCCAACAATGACAACAGAAGGGTGACAACTCGATCTGATCATAATATGTCAATTGGTTTCTCTCTCAAACATTGTGTCTCGGTGCCTCGCTCAGTAGCCCCCTCTATATGTAGACTTCTCGCGCGCGCACAGCTGTAGTGACGATGATGCTGAACCCAGTGTGCCTTGTTTTTACCGGCCTCATGTGATAGTTTTCACCCTGTTTTCTGTTAATTAACAAGCAACCTTTTCTTTGTTTCTACTAGTGAATCTGAAATCATTCGGGGCAGACATAAAATATATCACTTCAACCCAATTATCGCAGCAACTATTTTAAAAGAAATTAGCTAGCTGCCCGTGTGTTGCACAGAACATCAAGATGCATTTGTATGAGTAGTTTATCTTGTGAGAGAAAAGGTTGAACGAGGGAAGGCCTTATTTGCGAATGTGGAGAGACGTGTGGGTATATTTTTGCAAAATTGCCATAGTTTCTTTCCTATCCGTTACATATAAATCCGACGGCCTATATTGCAGGATGGCACGCACACCATCATCACCAACTATGTTTTCTACTCCCTCCGTCCGAAAATACTTGTCATCAAAATGGATAAAAAGAGATGTATCTAAAACTAAACTACGTCTAGATACATTTCCTTTTATCCATTTTGATGACAAGTATTTCCGGACGGAGGGAGCATTTTTCTTTTTAGAGATTTCAACAAGTGACTATGACCGGACCTTACCAACATACTCAAAAAAGTAGTCCATAACGTTGATGTTACCCTCTTTTCTTGGCGGTGCAGTGCCATCTGGATACCTCATAAATAAATCAAGGACAAATCTGACCCCTTCCTGAAAAGACATACGAAGCAAAATGAGTGAATCTACACTCTAAAATATGTCTACATACACATCCGTATGTGGTAGTCCATTTGAAATCTGAAAAAGACAAATATTTAGGAACGAATGGAGTATATATAAGAGTAGACATGGAGATATATCTCAAGCATGGTCTACAACAAAAACGTGCTAGGCTGGTTAGCGCCGGATGCTCGCAACGCGATGATATGAGTTCGAATTCTGTCTTTTAACTTTATATTTTTATATTATATATTACTCTACTTATTTAATATATACTTCTTTCGCTACTGTACTGACAGTGGAACCCATAGAGTACTTAGAATACAAGATTAAGGATGGACTTGTTTCTTTTTAACTTTCTGTACGAAGCTGTAGCCACCCTGCAAGTCACGTGTACATTGTACATGCAATTAACTTTTTATAGAGGGACAATCATACAGGCAATTAACTCAAATGGATTGGATGTCACTCTATTATTTCCAGCATAAAGAGCATCTCCAACGGCAGCCGGCAAATTCCCTCCCGCTTCCTTAAGCGGAGGACGACATCAAACGCCAGCGGCATACATTTTTACAACTCTAACCAACCAGATGAAATTTGTGCAAACATGGACTGATTTCATATAAGCATGAAGGATTTCGTATAAAAAAGTCGGATCTTCATATAAACATGATGGATTTCATTACATTTACATGAACTAAGAGGTGCCAATCCGGCTCTCTTGTATAATTAATACTCCCTCCATCCGGAAATACTTGTCCTAGAAATGGATGTATCTAGACTTATTTTAGTTCTAAATGGCCGCCCGCGGATCCCTTTGTCTTCCTCATGTCCGTCAGACACTTGCGGGGTCGACGAAGGTCCTCGGAAGAGACGAAGCAGCAAAGAAACCACCTGAATCCGCGGTCGTTGCCTCGGCGGTGGCCTTCATGGGTCCCAAGTGGCGGCGGCCTCCCCTGTTCTACTTCTCCTCGATGATGGCGGCGGACACGGAGAAGCTGGCCACCGACTCGTCGCTCTCCATGCACCCGGCTTCTGTCTTTGCCTGCATGGCGCTGCCGCAGGCACGGGAGGCGCTCCCACAGACACGGGAGGCGCGGCCACCGCAGACACTATTGGCGCGGTACGACGTGGCAGCGACGGTGCCTGTACCGGCATGCTAGCCGCCGTGCCGGCGTGGAGCAACTCGCCACTCCTCATCGAGCTGAACTGGAGCGGCGAGTTGCTGAACCACGCGCCTGCTTGGGGCGGCAACTGGCTCCGTCGGCCAAGCGAGGTTGGTGAAGCACCGAGCGGCCTCGCCCATATCCGGAGGGCTCGGCGGGCCACCCAGCCGGGTAATATGCCGGAGAACGGCTCATTGGAAGCGATCGGAAGAGTGGAGAAATGGTGAAGGAGGAGATGGGGGAGCGGCGGAGGGGTGCGATTCTTGCCCGCTGTCTGTCTGGCCTCGTGTAAATAGAGGGCGGACGGTAGGAGCTTGGCCGGCGTCTGGCCTCGTTTAAACTGAGGGCGGACGGGAGGAGCTCGGCCGGTGTTGCGTTTAATTCCGGCCCGCTCATGAACGGACGTGTGGCAGGAGTAGGATTCTCGGTTTGCATGCGGGTTTAACGGAGGGGTTTAATGGAGGCGCCGGGCGTGCAGCGAGCGGCGCAGTACTATTTGATTTGACAGCAGTAATGAGCCATCAAATCACAAAGGCCCTTGCCTCTCGTGAAATCGACCGAGCTAGACTGCCCCGCCCTCTAGCCTTTTAAAAAATGTATATACTCCACTTTTGTACAGTAGTAGTATCGATGGATTGCGCCATGGAGCAAAACTTGAAATTAAAAAAAAGGTGGTACATATAGAGAGCGCTCGTCGCCAAATTATGCATATAGTACTATTAAAAAGGCTTGTCACAATAATGGTGTCCAGCACAAGTGCACAACCCACCCCTCAAATAAAACTAAGCACCCTGGAATTCTTTGACAAAACTAAGCACCCTGGAATTCTTTGAAAACTAAACTGCTGGCTATATGATGTTGGCCATATATATTGTACGTATATAATGTGAAGAAACGAGTGGTAGTACTATACCAACTAAAAGATGAAATGTAAGAAATACTAGTATGTATGTACTGAAGAGTTAAAGTAACAAGAAGAAACATAACATAGTTCTGCTGGGGGCTCAACACAACACACCCCTCAAATTAAATTACGCACACCTGAAATTAAACTTTGCAACTATTCCGGTAGACACTGCATTAGAACCACCATGAGCAACGACACTGCCACCTTACTCGGAGCCCTCGTCAACGTCCTCGACTTCGTCCTTGTCCCTCTTCCTCTTGGCCGATACTTCTTTGCTTGAACCGCACACTTGGCTGTTGCCCTTCATCCAACCCTTGTAGATATTGAAGCAAAGGTAGCCATCCATTGCAGCATAGTGGATGTGGTCTATATCTAGTCAATTCCGCTGCCATGCATGACGATGAAACGTGTATGGAGGTTTCTCCAGTTTACCGTACGAAGGATGAACCATGGCTCCTGCCAGGGTCAGCATTGAAGGCTGACGAGAGGACACCAGCCGATTCTTCTGGAGGTCGAAGGTGTTGCCTACAACGAGGCCTATCCGACGCAGGACTTCTTTGTCGTTACCAAAGTCTACAGTAACGAATTTGACTAGGTTTCTCTCGAGGAAGTCCTTAAAATCCTGGCACTCAACGTCGGCATGGCATATGTGGTAGACCAAGCATAAGTCATGCACGCAAACCTGGATCACGGCGGGCTTCTTCCTCTCTTCGTCCTTTAGATCCTTCTCTCGTCCCAGGACTGTGGTGTACTCAACATCTAGCCCAACGACCCACTCATTATCTGAGTCTTCGAACATGCGTCTAAAGCAAGAAAGGCATCCTTTCACCGTCGCGGAAGAACGGGTGTAGATGACGTCGAACTCATCGCCGGTGATGGTTCTAACCTTATACTCACCGCCGATCGGGGAGATTTGGGATGCCATGGATTTGGGAGGAGGGTTAGGATTAGTGGAACTGCCGTAATGTGAATGGACGGGACGACTAGGAGCGAACCACCGTAGTATTGAAGGACGTGCAGGGACGAGTAGGAGCGAACTGCCAGCGTGCGAACGGCAGGGTAGTGGCTTTCCATTCTCCCATGATACGGGCTTCCGAGAGCCCTTGGATCTGAGATCGAACGGTTGCATGGCGTGATTCTAGACCTATGGGTGAATATCCTATCCTGGAGGGTTATTTTGCAAATTTTCAGCAACTTAGCATGCGACCGTTTGATCTCAGATCCAAGGGCTGCCAGCAGCCCGTATCGTGGTCGCGCCTACCACGACCGTCGCGTTGCTCGTGCGGTCACGCCCTTGGAGATTTAACACGGTGCGTTAGGCTATCTGATGTTGGCATCTCATACATAGTCATCACTTAGTCACTCATACTACAACAAGGTTTTGGCTATAAGGTTGGCTATAAGTGTATTTTTTTACTTCTCTCTATCTCTTTCTTCGTACTCCCTCCGTCCCATAATATAAGAACATTTTTGACACTAGTGTAGTGCCAAAAACGTTCTTATATTATGGGACATAGGGAGTACTAGTATTTATTGCATTGCCAAGGAGTGACCTCTTCCAATGAAATGGTGTTGCTAAGTTTGCTTCATTTAATTAGCTATAGACTCAAAATTGTCTTTTCACCTAGGTACACGCGCTTAGCACCGTTTCTTCCTTGGGTCACCAAACTAGTCTCTCTCTTCTTGATTAACTTGCCACATCAGACTTTATGCCTATGTGGCAAGCTTAAGCACTTGTAGGAGCAAGTAAGTACAATAGTGCGCTTTACATGGCATTTTTGCATATGTGGAGGAAAGAGAGGCAAGGAAAAAGTGGAGAAGTGGGCTCTCATGCAAGAGCCAGCCTCTACTACATGGTGGAGCATTGGGAGAGGCACCTGTATGGAGGTGGTCAGGAATCCGGAGACTCACGCCGGTCGTAGCGCCGTAGTTAAAATGATAATGGCAAGTCAAATCACGGGGCCCCACCTATCTAGTAGTAACTCGCTGTCAAATCACATAGCCCTACGTTTGCAGCAGCCTACTCCCTCGTCTTCTCGCGTCTCTGTCGAACCGACTAGGCGGAATTGCCCCGCCTACAGCGCAGGAAAAGCCCGCGCAGTATACCCACTCCGTCTAGGTGACCAAGGTGGAGAGGAAAACGAGAGAACTTAATGTTTAGTATTTGCTAAGGCTGGTTGTAATGGTACTAGCCTTAGCAATTTTGATATGGTGTCATAGAATTAAATGAAGAAAGAGAGAGAGTTGAGTACTATGTGTCATACATGGCAATAAATAAAGTACTACATGATACTAATATATGATACATGGCGCAGGAGTACTAAGTATTATTAATACAGTTTTGCTAGAACTCATCTAGATGAGATATAATTTGGTCTCATTCATCTTTTATAGCCATTGGATGTGATGCTATATAAGATGTGTGTGTGCTGACGTGGGTTGTATTTGTTCTTGTGCAACGAACTGACCACTGCATGTCATGTTTGATAGTCTCAATTCATTAAAAGCATACAAGCCCCACATCTCTTCTTAGTTGATTCCTCTATTTATGTCAAAAAGATAAGAAACAACGTGAGAGTTAATGCACCACGCCTATGTGTTTACTATTTGGTTTTCGTAAGATGACTTAATACTCACCTAGACGGAGGGAGTATTCGATTTGACAGCGGGAGGCGCAGTTCCCGATACGGCTTTAATCCAGACGAGGGAGGGAGTAGCGGTTCCCGATATGTTGAACGGCCAATGCATCCTCCTTCAATTAATGCATGAGGGAAGTAATGGGAGGAGGTCCGGGAAAAGAGGCTGCACGATGTGAATGCAACGCAATTTGCCCTCATTGCCCTCATATAAAGCCGCCCCTCCATTCCAATGCATCTACCACATGGTACGCACCTAAGCATTTGCCTAAGCACCTACACTAAGCGCAAAAGAGCTCACTCCAGACCCATGGCGGTGATGCCTGTGAGCGGCCAGCGGCTGCGCCAGATGGTCCATGACGCCGGCCTGCGGCATGGCGCCGAGGATCGTCTCCAGACGGTGTTGGAGACCGGCTGGTGGATGGCCGCCGTCGACGCCAACTACGACTCTCAGTTGGACCAGATGATCGTTGCCACCAGCAACAAGTTCACCGTCCTCAAGAAGCTCGTGGATGACATCGTCGTACTCCTCCAGCCCGCGCGCCCGGGCTCCTCATTGCCTGCCACCCTAATCGGCCTCCATGGCCGGAACCTCTTTCAAGCACTGGTGGCCCTGCGACTACCCGCCGACGCCACAAAGAATGTCCACCTGGAGGTCGCGCTCACCGCGAGGCGCTTCGCCCTGCAAGAATTCGTCGACCTACACATCCACGTGTACGAGCAAATCGTGTACATAGGTATCTACAAGGCCAGTGAGGACGCTACGATGTTGGCCTTCCTCAACCGGCTGGAAGCCTTGGATGCCTTTGCTGAGAAGCACCTCGACCTCGCCACAAAAGCCGCGCTCCTTAGCCGCCGGTCGGTGGCCCGGCGCACTAAGTTGAGGAGGAGGAGGTCGTACGTTCGTGGATCCATCTTTCTTCTTGCCTTCTGTAACCACCACTACGATCGCATCATCGTGGCCTTAATTATTATTGTGCTGTTGCATTCTCGTTCCAGTCAATACCGACATGTGCGATCCCTTTGCTTAATTATATGTATCACTGTAACTAGTACTCCACCCGTCAATTTATAAGTTGTGCTTACCTTTTCCATCAACTTCGTGCAACGTGCGGGCATCTTGCTAGAAACACTAGAATATGTCTATATAATCCGTATGTGATAGTCCATTTGAAATCTCAAAAAAGACAAATATTTAGGTACAGAGGGAGTAATATATTAGGAGTATATCAAAACAATAGTGATTTCTTTCAAGTTTGTGAACAAATACTACTATTCTACTACTTTGGATCCGTCGCAACGCACGGGCACATTGCTGGTAAAAGGAAAAGGCCTGCCGCGTTCGCGTCGCACCCCCACATGCCCGGGAATCGGGAGTACAACACGGCCCGTCCGGCACGACACATAGCTTAGGGAAGGCGTGTTTCCTAGCACTTTCACTTTCATGTGGGACCGCCGTTGAGCAAACCGACACTCCGCCCGCCGCCGGGTTGGAAAACAGAAACGAGGGGAAGATCTAGCTGTAGCACGGAAGCCAAGAAATTTGGTGTCAGACGGGGCTCGTTGATAGAGTAGGAGCATTCCGTACTAGTACTACTCCTACTAGTACCAAGTTTGTACTCCTAATACTATATTACTAGTACTGCCACTATACAACTAGTAGGTACGTGCACGGCACAACATCGTAGGAACAAAAAACGGGAAGATCTTGTTTTGGGTGATTTATCTTTTTTTTCAATCAACGTAGTATGAATAATATGATGTGGGGGGCACCCATGAAGCTTATGTGGCTTGGTTGCATGGCTACGGAAGGTTAGAGAAAAATAAATAGATAATGTGTTTAGAGTGCACTCCACTAAATAGATATACTTTGGATCCATTGCAACGGACCGGCACATCTATATCTATACCCCCTTTATAGTGTGTGAAAAACTTTGAAAGTTGGTCGTTGGATAAAGCCAATCCGACGGTACAAAGATGGCAAATCCGAGCACTACTGGCCGTTGGATATCATCCACCAGATTCCGCCACATGTATAATCTAGAAGACTCCATGGTTGAACTTAATTCATGACTAACTTTGCCACAACTAAGCTTAGGCAAAGTTATTAGTTCTTCAAAATGAGAGCCACAAGTTGGCAAGCCTAAGGGAATCTTGCCACAATTTTTGTGTGTATCTCATGTGGGGCCTTAGTGTGGCTTGCCTAAGGTGTGGCTTGAACCAAACACTCACCTAAGTTAATCAAACTTGCCTAACCTTACATTCCACCAGATTTTGCCACATGTTAGAATCCAGAAAGCTCCACATGTAGAAGCATAATGCACAAACCACCAGAATCTCATGCGTGCAATGCACGTGTACCTTACTAGTACTAGTTGGTAGTAGTAAGAAACAAATTCCAGTTTTGGCATGAGCTCGTACTGCGGGAGCACCACAAGGCCTACCGCAGGAGTTACATTTCCCTCTCGGAGCCCACGGCACCGAACTTCAGTGGCTTAGTACCCGGCCTATGAGTCAATGACATGTGGACCTTAAATGCGGCTAGCCCACATTTCATTCTCATGGTGCTGGCGTGGTTCGCGACTCACTCGTTCGAGATGAACCGGCCGGTGGTGGCGTGGCCGTGGAGAGGGTGCCACAGCTGGGCGTCGGGGCGTTACGAGGCGTAGATGGCCACACCGGCGGGTACTACCTGTAGTACATAAGTACTCCAGCTGAGGATTGATGACCGGGACGAAATGTGTCACAGCCGCTGGATGAAAATTCGATGGTGCGGGAGTACGGATCGGAGCATGGCATCGGAGCAGGCAAACCGCGTCCAATCGGGTGTGTCTGTGGTAGAAAGTTGATGGTCGCCGCAGTTCAGCTGGCCCGCATGTCATGCACACAAAGGCAGAGGAGCGGTGGGGCCGAGAGGGATGAGGGGCATGTCGGGGGGATGAGGATCCCCTGACGCGAACAATCCTACCATTCTGTCACTGACATGTGGGACCCATAAGCATGGGTCCCACCTGTCAGCGAAGGAAAGGCAGGGCAAGGCAGTGATAGCCACGTCAGAGGATCCATGTCCACGTTGGGGGACGTCGTGCCGTGGGTTGGAGCGGCGTCGTGGGAATCGCGTGTGGGTGTGGCAGTGCTAGAAACAAGAAACATGATGGTCGTCGTGGTTCAATTTCCATGGACAAGCTTTCATGTCTGCTGACACATGTATATCAAAACTAGAGTGTTTATATTTCAAGCACATGAACAAGTATTATTATACTACTTTGGATCCATTGCAACGCACGGGCCAGCACATTGGTAGTAGTAGTGTCCATCTCTATCTCTAGAGGCCTTCCCTCGTTCATCCTTTTCTCTCACAAGATAAACTACTCACACAAATGCATCTTGATGTTCCGTGGAACGCACGAGGATGTTTCCTTGGGGGTCTCTCCAGCACGGCGTGGCCGTAGTTGCAAGTTGACGCCCCTTGAAATGCCGACGTTGAGGGGTACTCGGATTTCCTCCGATGAGCAGGTAAGATGAGTTTGATCACGTAGTAAATGCATTCTAAAGACTACTTCCGTGTCCATTTCCTAATTCTCCCCCTGCCCACTGTTTCACAGGTTAGGCTCGATGCGAGTGGAGATTGGCTTGCATATGTACGAGAGGGTACCAACATCAATTTGCACAACATTTACAACGGTGACACCGTTCCCGTAGAACCTTTGTCCAACATTGGGATCAGCAATGCAACGGGCCACCGCATGAATTGGTACAATGGAACCACGGTGAGATTGAATAAGATAGCACGAACCTTGCACATGGCGGTCAAAGGTGGACCATGCTGTCTGCCGCTGATTTGTTGCCGTACGAGTAGGAAGACGCTGTGCTCCTTTCTAACCGCATCTTCGCGGTGACAAACCAGGGGACTTATTTTGTATGGGACACATCCTACGATATACTCCCTCCCTCCCAGTTTATTTGTTTTGAATCTTTTTGTTTTATAAGTTTCAAATTCAAATTTAGAGCTCCCCATCACATGTTGAGATTACAATGTCCATTAAATTGTTGCGTGCATGTATAGTAAAGAAACAAGTCTCGAGTTTGGCACGAGTTCGTGCTACAGGAGCACCACAAGCTCTGGCGCAGGAGTTACATTTCCCTCTCAGGGCCGTCGGGACTGAGCTTCAGCGCCTTACTACACCTACCTTTGAGTCAATAACATGTGGACCCGATAGGTGACTAGTCCACATGTAATGCTCCCGTAGGCAGAGGGGCAGTGGGGCCAAGAGGGGTGATCCGCAGGTCGGGGGACGTGTGGTTTCATGGGTTCGAGCGGCGTCGTGGGAATCACGGGTGGCTGTGGTAGAAACTTGATGCTCGCCACATTTTAGGTGGCCCAAATGTCATGCACACAAAGGCAGAGGGGCGGTGCGGCCGAAAGGGGTGAGCCGCACGTCGGGGGGCGTGGTGCCGTGGGTTGGAGAGGCGTCATGGGAATCGTGAGATGAAACGTGATGGTCGCCGTAGTTGAACTTCCATGGACAAGCTGTCATGTCTACGGACACATGCACTGCATACCGATCACTGGAAGGAGTAGCAGAGAAAGCTATATATGCGGATAAATAGTTCCTTATAGTCAAGTGGACCCACTCTACTACTCTGTTCCAAAGACATGCACACCATCGAAATAGTCCATCTATATCAATATACACCGAGAGGGAATAATTTTTTTTACAAGAAAGGAAATAGTTCATCCATCCATAATGCCCTCCTGCTGGTGCAGCCTTTTCTTCTTCTTCTTCTTCTTCTTCTTCTTCTTCTTCTTCTTGTTCTCATTCTCTGTGGGAGACAGCTTCGCAACAAGCTCTTTGGACCTTGCAGCTCTCTCAAAACTCACACGGGCATCGAGGGCAGCATATTTTATCCGCTCGTACGTCAAGGGATAATTCTCCCATCCAGACGACCTTAATGCCACTGTCTCGTCACCCTTCTGAAGATTTCTACCGAGTACAAAATTTGCTACGTCGAATAGGGATGGTGTCTGTTTATCACAATCTTCTACAGGAATTTTGATTCTGGTTTGTAGGTTAGCGATGCTTTTCAAATCAAGGTTGTACGGCTCCAGCTTCTGTTTGTCCCCTTCGATGGCTGCCCCACAGAAGTATACGTCCTCCCGAGAAAAGAAATCGTGAAGCTCACCTGGTATGGAGGGCGAGTGTATGATGTGGTACACCAAAACATCATCTTCGAGGCACAGCTGAAGGACGGCGGCGCGCTGGATCTTCCCAGGGGCACGCTCCGTGTACTCTGCGTCGAGACCGATGACCCTCGTCTCTACCTTTTCGCGGGAGTTGGATACATTGTTGATCCACTGCCGAACAACCCTTGGGTGGACGGTGACGGTGGCAACTATGCACATCGAGCCTTCGACGAGGACATGTTGGATGCTAAAAACCTGCATCTCGATCTCTTTCGCCATTTGGAACTGCTGGAACGGAGGGCTATGGTTTGGAGAATTAGGATTAGGTGGCTAGTCTAACTGAAGTAGTAGATGATTATTTAAAGAGGTTAAAACAATGTGAACGCTGTGGGGTTTGGATGCAAATGAAGACGAAGGGGAGGTGAAGAAGTCGAGGAGAATCGGTTCCCGATGGAGAAGTAAATGGGAGAAGTGGCGTGCAGGCAGTTGATTAGACGGCTAGGTAGACTAAACGAAAAGGCTATGCGGGTAGACTGATGATTCGTACCTGTTCGTGTACGTGCCCATCCTTCCTGATAGGTGGGACCTATGCAAACAGATAAAAAATGTGTCATAGTTTTTTTTTGAGCGCGTGAGTGGGAGACACAACATTCTCTTGTTAAGGAATACTCCCTCCGTTTAGGTTAGTATAAGTCACCTTATGAAAATCAGGTTTTCCCAAAACCTTTAGGCGTGGAGCATTAACTTCCTGCTCAATCCCCTCCCAGCCTCGTTAGCCAGCGTTCTCTTCCTCTGCTACCGCGTTGTACCTTTCCATTTTTCCTCTTCTCAAGTGTGGAATGATCTGCATGCCGTCCTTGATGCACCAGAACGACCACTGCATGCATCGTGGCAGGGCGTTGGTTGGGCATGCACGAGAATTTGGTTCTACTTGCAATATGGATGATACCTGAACGATGAAGTGAACAGGCATGCTAGCACGGGAGACCTATTTCCGCTATACAATACTGGAGTACTCATGTTCCTACTACTACTACTACTACTAGTAGTAGTAGTAGTAGTACAACTGTGGTATACTTGATGGTCAAAATACTATTCATCTGGTCCTCATAGTGAAGTGAGAACACCCTGCGCCTGACACTAGTCCAGGCGGCGTGTTTGGGTTACCAAAGTCAGCCTCACCCTGTGCACTGTGCAGTCTGTCACCACCGCTGTACAACACATTGGCGCCTCGCCTCGTCTCCCTCTCCCCTCCCATAGCACCACTCCATCTCCATCTCCTTCTCCGTCTCCGTCTCCGTCTCCATCTCACTGTGCCCCCGTGTACCGTCGCCTCACTCGCCTCCCCCAATACCACTATTCCCTCGCTAGCCGCTCCAGCACCGACATCCTTCTCCCCCGTAAATCAAGCCCCCTTCCAAACTCCACCATGGCCGAACGCGAACCGCGCAGCATCCATATGAGCCACGATTGGAGCAATCTCCCCAGTGACATCCTCGACCTCTGTTGTTCGTGTATGGATATGTTGAGTGCCCTGCGGCTAGCTGCATGCTCGAGGGACATGCACACGGCCATCGTCGAAGCGAGGCCTAAGCTTTTCAAGACACCCTGCTTGCTACTATCTGGTCTTGCGAGATTGGCTCACCATGATACGGAGGCGTGCATGATGCCCCTCGACTTCAATCCGATCTCCATTAGCCAAAACTTCTTTGCAAGTATGTAGTGGGTCGCCGTACATCATTTCCCTCGACATCGATCCGATCACCATCGCCCGAAACTTCTTGGCAGGTATGTCCTAGGTCGGCATGAACTCCCACTGGATGGCTGCCTTCAGAGAAGACGGTAAAAAGTTGGTGCTCGTGAACTTCCAGACCTCCCATGAGATTATCCTTCCTCCGTTGGATTATATAGAGTATTACCATCGCGGTCCAAGTCATCTAGATTACTACGTCAGTTGGACGGACCTTGTTTTGCAGAAGATTGTAATCTGCCAAGTGCCCACACGACATGCGAATTACGCAGACTTCAAGCTAATTGCCTTGTTCGACCGAGGACTCGCCTATCTTTACGCCGGTGCCTTCTTTAGCTGGAGACAACTTGGCTCGCAGTGGATCATCGTCAAAGCTGATACACACTTCTGTGATGCTATTGAATACAATGGCATCATCTACGCGAATGACAAAGCAGATGGCACCATGTATTGCTGGGACGGCGCGTGTAAGTTGTTTCCGTCTCATGTTAATGATGACGCCATGACACTGTTTGAACTTTTTGTGATGATTGGCATATCCCTGTTTGAGCAGAATTTGAGTAGAACTATGGCAATGTATTAGAGACGCTGTAAATCAGCTATATTTGGAATGAGTTAATTCATGCGATTTTGACCATGTCATTACAGCCAATTTGTACCCTGAATAATCAAATGGTTAGGAATATATGGATATTATCCTTATTTTACAGTAATCTATATACTACTACTAAATATGAGTGTGTATCAATGGCCATGTTAGTTTCCTCATTTTCATGATGTAGAAACATGCACCACACTGTTGGTTTCATCTAACCATACATTAGGGAAGTAAATGTGCATATGGAGAACTCTATATTTGGAAGTAGTGAAATCCTGCAATGCTTACCATGTGTACATACCTATATTCGCCCTTCAGCAATCAATGGCTAGAATAATATCCTCACAAAATTTTTGCCCACAGAAACGAGTATATAACAATGCATGGTCTCTTAGTTACCTTGAAGAATTTGTTTGTGAGGACAGAACATGATTACTCCCTCCATTCCCAAATATTTGTCTTTCTAGAGATTTTAACAAGTGACTACATACGGAGCAAAATGAGTGAATCTACACTCTAAAATATGTCTACATACATCCGTATGTTGTGTCTATTTGAAATGCCTAGAAAGACAAATATTTGGGAACGGAGGGAGTACATAATATGCATGACATGGTAGTTTCCTGTGAAGAATCGGTTGCGAGATAACATGAGTATAACCATGCATGGCACTTCTATATTTTCGAACCCAGTATACATTTCCCTGTATTTTCCTCCCAGTTCCAACAGGGACATATCAATGCTGTTTCTTGCATTATCCTACTCATACTCTGAACAATGCTGATCTTACATTAACAATGCCTGTCCTTTTTGATATGATGCAGTGTCCCTACAGTTACTTCCCTTTGTAATCACACCACCTTTGCCAAAAACAGGGAAGCACAACTGGTTCCTCGCTCGATTAGACGAAGGCAAAAGACTGATGATCATTCGGACACATGAGCCGGAAAAGTTATATTGCAAAAAACCCACTGTATACAAGCACCGTGTAATACGTGAGTATCCGGACAGTGGCTGTTACGTCTATGAGCAGGATACCAGCTTGTTGGGGCCTTTAGGATTTTTTAGTTGGAGGCGGGTAAACAGCCTTGGTTCACACTCTCTGTTTCTCGGACTCAATTATCCGATTAACCAGGAGATCACCGTTGGCAAGGACCTTGATGGCAGAGAGGCTCTATTTGATATGCAAAACTGTGTCTACACGGCGAGCCCTAGGAGTTCGGGAGCAAACTCCCCTGATTGTCAACGATACAGCCTGCAGCCAAAAGAAGGTGAGAATGACAAAGGCATCCGGATTAACTTTGATCCTTGGATGTCTCAATTACGACAGGCAGTGATGTGGTTCAAGCTTTCAGGTTGATAGGTAATTGGGGTGTTGCATCGAATGGGTGGAGTACTGGTGTCTCCGGATCACTGGTCGCTGAAGCGGGGCTGCAAATTATGATGGTGTTGGATCATCTCTTCGAATGACTTTGTTGTCTTTGCTGTTGGTTCTGGATGGGTAGTTCTTTCTTTTGTTATGCATATTCCTTGTCATTTGGTCATCCTCGTCTATGTCACTCTTACTATGTAATAGTTGCTTATGTTTAGAATGTCATTCTCGTCTGGATCACGAGAGTCTGAGCGCTGCAGATGGGGGCGTTTTGGCGGTGTAGCAAGACTTCTTATGAACTATCATGTCTTGCTGTTTATGTCAGTAGTAGTCACTAGTCAGTGTTTGAATGTTGTATATATCGTTGTTTCGAACTGTTTATTGTCTCGAACTACTGGTGGGCTAAATGAGGGCATCACCATTCTCCAGTGTTTGGAGTATATCTCATTTTTTCAAGTTATATAATTTGAGCTCAGTGTCTTTTCGATGATGTACACTTGTTTGGGCCAGTGAGGTGTCGTTGAATATGGGCCGAGTAGTAACGCAATGCCAAACAGGTCAATTATGACTCTCAGGCCGGGCTCTCAAAATATCCTGAAAAAAAGGCCGGGCTCTCCAAAAAAGAAAGAATAAGGACTCTTAGGCCGACATGTGGGCGCCACCGGTGTTTTCGTGCGCTTGCGCGCCGAGAGCATATTGGCGCGTGCTCGAAATCCATGCTCCCTTTTCATCCCCAGTCTCCCGCCCCTCCCCCACCTCTGGAATCTCGATTCCTACTCCAGCTCCCCCAAATCCCCCTCCTGTACTCCCTGTACTCAAGCGCACTATCATGTCGCCGGTCAACGTGGATCTCCGAGCTGGAGATCCTGAGGTCCGTCCTGCCTTCGGTCGCTGCGTGCTGTCGCTCAACAGTGGCATGGCGGCGCTTGACGACCAGTTTGCCGGCAAAGTGCTGATGGTAACCATCAACGGCGACCGGCCTCCCATCTCGCCGGACGACCTTGTCAAAGCTCTTGGCATTGCGCACGGCATCCAAATAAGTGACTTGCTCGTCGAAGTCTGTCCGCCACCGGCTGATTTCTTCGTCAGGTTCCGGACAACTTTCGACTGCAGTCGTGTGTTCGAATCTTCCCGGCGTTTGTTCTGCAATGGCGCGATGGTGAGCTTTGATCGGTGGCACCCAGGATGGGGCTCGGTGCCCTCTGAGCTTGAGTTTTTAAGAAAGCTTACCTTCCACGGCATGCCTCGACGTGCTTGGAACAGTGAGTCCATGAACGAGCTTATCAACGACCTTGGAGGTGAGCTCGTAAGTATGTTTGTTCCTCCAGACAGCTGGGCTCTGACGGTTATGGCATGGATGAAGAAGCCGTCCATCATACCGAAGGTGATTGGTGTTGAGATACCGGTGCAGGAACCGGGGTTGTACTATTCATCGCCACCAAGGCTGCCGCGGACCACGTTAGGGATGTACCTGTATCGAGTGTTCGTGCATGTCGAAGAAGTGGTCAATCCATCAATCGAAGTCCTGCCGCTGCCGCTGGTGCCAGGGTCCGCCGACGACATCCATTACAGGAGTCAACGTCAGACTTTCCCCGTGTTGCTCGGAACGATGGATGGCACAGGGCCTACTCCGTCGCGCGGCGGAGGCCACTGCTTCTTTGGGAGAAGAGGCAGGGCTGGCTGCCTGGATGTGCTCTAATTTGAGGTAACAACTGAATCTTGTTAGATACTAGTTAAATCCGAGCTATGGGTGTGAAGCACTGATATGCCAGTACATTTGATTGTGACCCGTTCTAATTTTGTACCTGAACTTTTTTTAGAAAGGGTTGTACGTCAACTTAATGTGCTAGCAGAACTTATTGTGTTGTCTGTCTGTTTTCTTTGCACAACATTCAAGATATTTCCCCATCATTGATAAAGACGATGGACCGTTATGTACGACTTCGTTGGTTTCAACATAGCCCTTCCCGTAGCGATCCACTGCTTCCATCCTGATTGTGCCGCCTGCGTGAAATTTTTGTATGCAAGTTCAGTGTGCTATGATGTTCTATATGATTGTGTCAACTATATAAGTTTTTACTGAGCATCAGCAATGCATATGGCTGAAAGATGTATTTACGAGCATCGACC